>NC_058409.1:69044918-69046234 GCF_002201575.2 Neomonachus schauinslandi | reverse complement strand
CCCCCCCCCCCCCCCCCCCCCCCCCCCCCCCCCCCCCCCCCGCCCCGCACTGGAACTGTGATTTAAGCTTTGCAAGGGAAGGTGCGTATGTGTTTATGTGTGCAGGGATTGGAATGAGAGCCCACCCAGTCTAATCACATCTTCCTGTTCTCACCTCGTCCCCTGCCTTTCAGTCTTGGCTAGTGGTAAGAGATGGTAAAAGAAAACTAGGACGAAAGAAGGATTTGGAAAGATGAGGGGAAAGGGGCAGAAGAGGAAATAGCAGGTTTGGGTGGAGGGGAGAAGTCAGGGAAGGGAATTCAGACTTCCCATACCTCCACAACCTCTTTCTTACCACCCATCACCCCAGACAATACCAGTCAGATTAGAAGAGTCAGGGAAACAACAACACAAAACCAAAAAAAAAAAAAAAAAACGAAACAACTCAGAAAGGTCACAGAATGCTGTGTGGCTTATGTGTATTAGGAATGACCTGAATTTTGGTTTCTGTTCAAGTCAGAAAAGCTCCTATAACCCACAATTCTTTACATAAAATTCCTTGGCAGTTGCCACTGCAAATCTTCTGGCCTTTTCCTGTCTCTGAGAAACAATACTATAAATGCAACTGCTGTCAATCATGGAAGCCTTGCCTCCAGGTTATGCCAGGTCAGATCTGGAAACCCAAGGATCAGCGAGTGAGGTGTTGATGGCAGGGTGGGTGGCAAATGTGAATGGAAAGAGCTTGAAATTTACCAACTGCTGTCACAGGAAGATTAGGGCAAGAAGAAGGCCTATGTTTGAAAGAGCCAAGTCAGAATGCAGGAAGATTAGGAAGTAGAGGACTAAAGGAAAACGTGTCGTGGTTTTATTACAGAAAGCCTCACAAATTTAAGCCCTCAGCTAGAAGAGATTTAAATTTACAGCAGACACAGTCGTTCCTTCCAACATGACCAAATAATATTCCATCTTCCCACAGAGTTCCTCCTTTCTTGCGTGCAATCTGTCCCTTTCGTAGACATCCTGTCGTTTCTTGGGGTTGCACAATGTCTGGTTCGTCCCAGTGGTTCTTCACTTGGCTGTTTGGAATTAAATCTCCTGTTCATCACAACAAATTACATATTATTAAAAAGGCTGGAAGTTAAGTCTCCCGAAATACATACCTTTGACAAGGAAAAATGAACTAGGACATAAACAAGAGAAAGGAGAAGTGAGGCAGTGACATCTAGCAGCCTCCCCGCTCTCTCTCCTCTGTCCTCCCCGCTGTCTCTCCTCTGTCCTCCCTGCTCTCTTTCCTCTGTCCTCCCCTCCTCCCCGCTCTCTCTCCTCTGTCCTCCCCT
>NC_058409.1:69014560-69044908 GCF_002201575.2 Neomonachus schauinslandi | reverse complement strand
CCCGCTCTCTCTCCTCTGTCCTCCCCTCCTCCCCGCTCTCTCTCCTCCGTCCTCCCCCAGCCCCTCCTGACTCCCACAGGACTGCTCGGAATGAACGCCTGGCAAATCATCCTCAGCTGCTGAAAATGCTCCTCTCCCAACCTGTTTCCAAGTCTTCGGCATATTTTGACAAATGAATGTTTATACTGAACTCTCTTAACAAACTTTACCCGAGTACGATGATTCTTATGCTCTCTAATTTACAAAATACAAGCATTGGCTCCCTTTTCAAATAGTGAAAAACATTTTTAGTAACTCAGAGAAGAGGTATTTATCATCTCTCTTTCTTCCCCAGGAAACCGCCATCAGGGTTAGTCAATGGCAGTCGAGAATGGGCGTGTATAATTGATGCAGTTTGAGACTTCTATTTTTAGTACAGAATACACCTCAACAAAATGTCTTAATGTTCAGTAACTTAATGGCAGAATTGTCAACCAGATTGTTCCCTATCCAGCTCTGACAGTACCTCTCTTTCAGAAAAGATTTGAAGGCATCAAAGATTCGATTTATATAACTAAACCTAATCAGTCATCCTTTGGGACTGAAACAGGTAAAATAACATTGACAGTAGAATGGAAAAGTCTAAAATCTATATAAAACATCATTGATAGTTTTTCTGTAGTCTCATATAGATAACATTATGATCAATCTATTTGAAATATGCAATAGATCTTTCTCTCCTCTTACTGAAATTAAGCGGGACCATGAAAATAGAAAGTCTAGAACTTATTGATGAATTTTTTTTTTTTAAGATTTTATCTATTTGAGAGAGAGAAAGCAAGAGAGAAAACAGAGGGAGAGGGAGAAGCGGACTCACCACTGACTAAGAGGAGAGCCTGATGTGGGACGCGATTCCAGGACCCTGAGATCATGACCTGAGCCGAAGGCAGACACTTAACTGACTGAGCCACCCAGGCGCCCCTGATCGATGAATTTTTAAAGTTTACTAAATGAATATGAGTGGCCACAAAGGCTGCAGGGGTCACACACTGAGGAAACAGAAGTCTCTCCTAAAGCAGAACATTCTCTTGAGTTGCCCCACAAATGTCATTCATATAATAATAACATTCATATAATAATAACATAATAATAAGTGTGTGGAACCCTGTGAATTCTGAGCGTGAGACATCTTTTTAAATTTTTTTTTTCCTGAAACAGAAGGAAATTCTAGCCTGTTGTGATGGTTCCTGCAAAACAGTCTCACAGATCTTTCTTCTGAGTTCTCTTCCCCGGGCTTCTGTGACTTTTCCAGCTGCTTTTCTGGCAGTGGCTTCTCAGCATCATTTCTGAGTTCCCTGTCTCTCCATGGCTCCTACACGATGGTGCTGGCTGGTTTTGGCTTTGGATCCTCTTCCCCTCCCAGGACCTCTGTGTCCTCGGGTGTGTTTACCTACAACTTTGGTTTCCATATGCAGACTGGGAAGTCACCCATCAGTGTCTCTAGTGCAGCTCTCGCTCCTGATGGTTGGATGTGACGGTCTCCTGGCCCATCCTGCCTGGCGCACCCAGGGCCACTTAGGGCCAGCGTGCCGTTGACGGAACTCAGGAGCTTTGGGCCCTCCACTTGCTGGGTTTGTGTTCCTTCTCTTCAGATGGCACTAGTACTTGTCCTCTGGCCAAGGGACAGAGCAGACTCTTCCCAATTCCGCCTTCCCTCTCCATGCCTGCAGCCAGTTAACTATCAGTTTCTCTCTGTTCTCTCTGTCTCACATCACTCCATTCCGGCCGCTCCCCCTATCACCATCACTCCTTATTTAGGCTGCTCTTAGCTTTCTTGAGGACTCGTGCAAAAATGACCCTAATGGATCTTCCTGCCTCAGGTCTTGATTGTCTTCAATCCATTTTTCAAACCACCCTTAGAGTGATTTTCTGAAATGTGAATCTGGCCTTATCATTTCTCTGTTGAAACTCTTTAATGGCTCCCCAGTGCCTTCAGGTTAAGTCCAGTTTCCTTAATGGCCTTCATGATCTGACCCCTGACAGCATCTCCGGTCCCCTCTCTCCTCCTCTTATTACGTTTGTGCGCTTTGCTGAGCCTTGTGGAATTTCTAATTTCAACTCCTCAAATGGAACATGCTTTCTTACCCCCTCTGGGTTTTGTTCGTGTTACTCCCTTTTCTTTTCTTCTGGACGGCTCTTTTGTGTAGTTAGTTAAGAACACAGGCTCTGAAAGGAGACAGCCTGGATTGGAATCCTGGCTCCCTGTTTCCCAGTCTTTTGCTTTCCTGGGCCTTGAGGGTGATGATGATGATGACGGTGGGGATGTTAGTGACAGTATCTCCTTTTCAGCGTTCTTATGAAGATTAAATGAGGGGGATCTAGCACCATGCATGGGTTCTAGGAAACACTCAGTAAATATTAGTGGTCTATTACTTCTCACCTGATTAATGTTTGTCTGAGAATCCTTGCCTGGGCCTCTTCATCTGAGTAGGTCTATTTTTTGTGTTTCCACAGGGTACCCTGCATACCCTTGTGGTGACTGCACTCACACATGCTTTGGTCACTGCTTCTCTATTCACCAACTCCCCTGATTGCTTATGTATTTCTTGAGGTCAGAAATTTATTTTGCTCGCCAAGCCTCTAAAACAGTGTCCTGGATGCTCAACAGGCCACTCGATTTCCACATCGAAAATCTTTGCTTTTCAAGAACTAAGATTTCAGGAAAAAGAGGAGATTCAATGTCTGTATTTTGCATGTTCTATCGTGACAATGTATTTTAAGGAAGTATTTATATTTAACTGGGATGTCATGCTGAACGAAGGAGATGTATAGCTGGTTGGATTTCTCTCCTGTAAACAACAAAAACCAATAAAGAGACAATTATAAATTGCTTCCCTAGGAAAATCAAAGTCTGCCTGAGGTTACTGCTATGTGACTAGTACCATCAAGGGTTTCCACCCCTCCAAAGGTCTTAATAGACAAGAGAAATGGAAAGAGAAAAAGATAATGCTCTTTTTAAAATGTGAGAGCGCTATAAAGATCCTGGCTCGGTAAGGGGAAAGGAGTTGGTTAGGAGGAACCAGGAAAAGCGTCTCCAATATAAATCAGATTCCCCTTCTAGTTCTCTCTTGCTTTTCTCAAGACCAGTGTGTGAGCTCTGTCATTCTATCAGTCTTTACTTCTGTTTCCACTTGTCTTCCTGTGTTTGCCACTGCTTCTCCTACTGACATCTGTCCTCTTAGTGAGTTTTAAAAGCTATTGGTTGGAAGGTGGTAGATGCAAGATCATTTCTACTATGAATCTACTTTAAACCTGTAAGAGAAAAATGTTCCTGAAAATGACATACTTAATTCCTTACTTTTTTTCTGTCCAGATCCAAGTCAGGAAGAACATGTCTAGAAACCAGTAACACTAGTTTTGTATGCAATTGAACAAAGTTTTTTTTCAATGGAAGAGATAATACTAAGAGAAATTTTTACCATGAGTGGAAGGCAAAAAGAGAAGGCATTTTTTAAGGTATAATTCATATTCCCTTTGTCAATCACCTTTAATATCTTTGGTTGCATGGACCCTCATTATCAGAAGGGCCTCTATTTTATTGAAGAAGAAAATGTATCAAAATTGGTTAGTGGAAGTAATGTGACTAGTAAATTTGGGGAAAGTGAACAGGTAAGCTGAGACCAGTGGAGAAACCCAGAACAAGGAAGACAAGACAACAAATGTCTGACATCTTGGGACTACAGTTGGAAGCAAGCCAAGTGACCACGGAGAGAGTCAAGATCTTGGTGAAGCATTAACTTTACCTGCATCACATCTAGTTACGGATCTTCCTCACCTTACAGTGGGGTTATAGCCCAATAAACCCATCATAAGTTGAAAATACTGTGTCAAAAATGCATTTAATACACCTAACCTACTGAACATTAATCTACGGAACATCATAGCTTAGCCTTGCTTACCTTAAATGTACTCAGAACACTTCCGTTAGCCTACAGTTGGGCAAAATCATAAAAAACAATTTTATAAAAAATTACTGAATATTCCATGTAATTTGTTGAACACTGTACTGAAAGTAAAAAATGCCATGGCTGTATGGGTACAGAGTGCTTGTAAGTGTATTGGCTGCTAACCTTGTGATCGTGTGGCATAATGGAAGGTGTGGCTCACTGCTATCGCGGAGCGGGGGGAAGAGCAATAACCTCTAGCCTGAGAAAATATCAAAATTCAAAGTACAATTTCTTTTTTTTTTTAAAGATTTTATTTATTTATTTGAGAGAGAGAATGAGTGAGAGAGAGCACAGAGCGGGGGGAAGAGCAATAACCTCTAGCCTGAGAAAATATCAAAATTCAAAGTACAATTTCTTTTTTTTTTTAAAGATTTTATTTATTTATTTGAGAGAGAGAATGAGAGAGAGAGAGAGCACAGAGCGGGGGGAAGAGCAATAACCTCTAGCCTGAGAAAATATCAAAATTCAAAGTACAATTTCTACCGAGTGAGTATTGCTTTTATACCACATAAATTCGAAAATTCGTAAGTTGAACCATAGTAAGTCAAGAACCATCTCTACTTTAGAATGATTCCTCATAATTGTTCTTTTTCCTTTTTTAAAAATTTCAAGTATAAAGAGCAGAGAGGATAGTAAAATGAACATCTGTATTTAAGCAGTTAGGGCCCTGGCAAGAAAGAGATGGCATGCTCAAACAGGAGAATTTGAGGAGAGTTTGAAAAAGGGACTGTTTATGAAGGTGTGGGCAGGGTTTGGGGACCCACGAAGGTATAATATAAGCTTGGGGACCTACTAATAATGGGGTTTGTTATCTTCAAAGGCCTGAAGACATGAGAGCAAGTACCAGTTATTTAAACCTAGAGAGGCTGCCTATGAGGAGTGGCAGGGAGGGAGCCAGGGTCATACATGCTCTATCTTCTCTTCCCTCCGGCTCTCCTGCAGGTGCATCTATTGGTCAAACCCAACCGGAAGTCAGAGGTCACAGGAGTCCACTAATGTGGTTCACAAAGGTCAGCCTCCTAGGGAATACAGTAGGGTGGAGAGGAGTGAAGGGTATATATGCAGGACAGAGAGAAGATATTCAGCACAGTACGTGTAAGAGAAAGAACTCCTATCTAGAGGTGGAGAAACATAGGGTCTAGCTTATTTGTCAAACTTTAGGTTGCAATCCATTAATCAGTTGTAAAAACAGTTTGGCAGATGGTGACCAGCATTTTAAAAGAAAAACAGAATAGAAAATATTAGGGTGAATCTGATGCAGCAAGGGTGTGTGTTTGTGTGCACGCCCACGGGCCTAAGTTCACACTGGCTGAACATATATTTCTTACTGTTGGTCATAGTAAAAAGAATATTTAGCCTGATTCAGAAAGGGCAAAGAGCTCGAATAGGCATTTCTCCAAAGAAGATATACCAATGACGAACAAGCACATGAAAAGATGCCCGACATCATTAATTAGGGGACTGCAAATCTAGCACCCATTAAGATAGTTACTGTAAAACAAACAAACAAACAAACAAAACAACACCAAAACCAAACAAACAGAAAAGAATAATCAGTAAGGATGTGGAAAAATTGGTGGTACTTGCGCTCTATTGGTGGGAATGTAAAATGGTGTCGCCGCTGTGGAAAACATATAGTGGTTCCTCAAAAACTCAAACATAGAATTTCCATATGATCCAGATATTCCACTTCTGAGTATATATCCAAAGGAATTGAAAGCAAGATTTTGAAGAGATCGTTGTGCACCCATATACATAGCAGTGTTCACAACAGCCAAGAGGTGGACACAACCCAGGGGTCCACTGACTGATCAATAAGTAAAAAAAGGTGGTATATACATAGAATGGAATATTTTTCAGCCATAAAAAGAGAGAAATTCTGACACAGGCTACAACATGGTTGAACCTGGAGGACATTATGCCAAGTAAAATAATCCAGTTCTCAAAAGTCAGATTCTGTATGATTCTACTAAACGAGTAGAATAGTCACATTCATAGAGACAGAAAGTGGAATGGTGGTTGCCAGGGACAGAGAAGACAGGGGAATGGGAGTTGTTGTAAAATGGGTATAGTATTTTCGTCTTCAAAGATGAAAAGAGTTCTGGAGATGGGTTGTACAACACTGTGAATTGACAACACTACTGAGCTCTGCATTCAGTAATGGTTAAGATGGTGTTATGGGCTGAATTGTGTCCCCCTCCCCCCAGTTAATCTGTTGAAGTCCTAACTCCCTAATATCTCAGACTGTGACTGTATTTGGAGATAGGGCCTTTAAAGAGGTAATTAAGTTAAAATGAAACCCTTAGAGTAGCCCCAGTCCAAACTGACTAGTATCCTTACGAGGAAATTTGGGCACAGAAAGATTTCAGAGATGTGTACACATAGAAGAGAGACCAAGTGAGGAAGAAAGTGACCAGAAAGTGTTCATCTGCAAGCCAAGAAGAGAGGCCTCAGGAGAAATCAAATCTGCCCACACCTTGAACTTGGACTTCCCAACTTCCACAGACAGCTGTGATAAAATAACATTTCTGGTGTTTAAGCCATCCGGTCTGTGGTATTTGTTATGGCAGCCCTAGAAAACTAATACAGATGGTAAATTTTATGTTATGTGTATTTTTACCACAATTTAAAAAAGTGTGGAAAACAATGGTCTAGCTGGCTTTATCTTGGAAGAAATCTGGAGAGAAATTTGTGAAGCAATAAAATGGTGAGATTGCAAAGAAAATAATTTGTATTCTGTGTAAAGAGATTTGACTGGAACCGTGCATTGAGATTCATGTTGAGAACTGTAGACCTGTTCTCTAAGTTTGACTGAGGTCAGCATAGATATAAACTAAATGTTGGTGGGCTTTCCTGGCCTTATTTAATATAGTCATTTCTTGGAAGGAAGCTCTTGAGGAAGCAGTTTGGGTTCTTGAAACTTCCCCAGTACCGGGGCGCCTGGGTGGCTCAGTCGTTGGGCGTCTGCCTTCGGCTCAGGTCACGATCCCGGGGTCCTGGGATCGAGCATCGGGCTCCCTGCTCCGTGGGAGGCCTGCTTCTCCCTCTCCCACTCCCCCTGCTTGTGTTCCCTCTCTCGCTGTGTCTCTCTCTGTCAAATAAATAAATAAAATCTTAAAAAAAAAAAAAAAGAAACTTCCCCAGTAGTACAAGTATCAAACAATCATGACAATTATTAAATTTATTAATAAGGTTTTCTATGCTTAGCATAGTGTTGGAAGGATATTGATTATGTGAGTTAAATATTATTATTCCCATTTTTTTGTTGTTACGAGTTGCCAGTGGCACTTTTTCTTTTCAGCATCCTGTCATGCAGTGCTGCCAAGCGTCCTGAGATGGCCTATTCCCATTTTACAGATGAGGACATTAAGGATCAAAGATGTTAAGTTGTTTACGTACCTATACCTCGTAACACACGTAATTCACATGTAACCGTGTTCAGAGCAGGGAAAAACATGTACAGTTTTAAACCTTAGCTGGTGCAGTATCTGAGAGAGATATCTAATAGGAAACAATCATGTGGTAAAGGCCTTTTAAGTAATAGGAAGAAAATATTTTCTGTACCACACATATTGGAAGTCTTTCTGTTCCTGTGGGAAGTGGGAGATGCATAAAACCTTTTGAAACTTGCTTGTGGTTACGCTTTTGGGTTTGTTCACAGCCGTCTTTTAAATCAACTTTATTGAAGTATAATTGACATAGGATAAATGCATGCATTTTATGCGTAGAGTTCGTTGACTTTTGACAAATATATACACCAATAAGCCATTACCAAAATCAAAACAGAGAACTTCTCCATCACTCTCCAAGTTTCCCGAAGTCCCTTGTCAGTTAGCTGCCCTGCTGCACACTCCTGTCTCCCCCTCCCTATCCCTCTACCCCTACCATCCCTGCTGCAGGAAAGTACTGATTGGTTTTCTGTTACTATAAATGAGATTTTTCCCCCCCTCTGGAATTTCATATAAATGAAATTTTACACTATCTAGTTTTTGGTTTATCTTCTTTGTCCTGGCTTCTCTCAATCAGCAAAGTGTTTTTGAGATTCATTCATGATGTCTATGTATCAATACTGTATTCCTTTTTATTTTTTTATTTCTGGGTAGTGTTTCATTATATGAATATACCACAATTGGTTTATCCATTTACCTACTGAAGGACATGTGAGGTTTTTTTTTTTTTTCTTCCAGTTTTTGGCTATGATGAATAAAGCAGCGTGAACACTCAAGTGCAATTGTTTGCATGAGCATATGCTTTCATCTCTCCTGGCCAATTATCTAAGAGTAGTGTTGCTGGGTTGTAGGTGCATGTTTAACCTTATAAGAAACTGTTAGACTGTTTTGCAAGGAGGTATCACTTCAAATGCCCATCAGTAACATATAAGAGTTCCGGTTACTCCACATTCTCACTAGCACCTGGTATTGTTGATTTTTAAAAATTTAGCCCTTCTGGTGGGAATGTAGTCGTTTCTCGTTGTGTTTTTAATTTGCATTTCCCTGATGACTGAATATGTCGAAAACATTTTCACATGCTTAATGGCCATTTGTATGTTTTCTTTTGGGAAGTGTCTATCCAAATTTTTTGTCCACTTTTAATTGGGTTATTAGGTCTTATCATTGAGTTGTAGGAATTATCCGCATGCTCTGGATAAAAGTACTTTGTCACATATGTGTTTTGTAAATGTTTTTTCTGACCCTGTGGCTTTCCTTCCCATTTTCTCAGTGGTGTCTTCTGAAGAGTTTTATATTTTGATGAAGTCTAGTTTATTAACTTTTTTCTTTTATGGTTATTGATTTTTGTGTCCATTGGAGAAATTATTGCCTGTCCCAAAGTCATGAACTTTCCTTCTATCTTAGAATTTTTGAAGCAAGTGTTTTATAATAGACATTTACTCTGGAGCAGGGTTATATTAACTCAAAAATTAATAAATAGCAAAAGTAATAATCAGATAAAAAATCAGCTCATGGTTATAGGCTGAAGGTAGTGATTTGAGCACTTTTAGTATTGGAGACAGAAATGACCAAAATTAGTCTATTACCTTTGCAAAATGAAATTCCTAGTCTGTCATTGCAGAGTGTGGGCCATTAGTGGAGCTGAATTTGTGAGGGTTGCACATGTGCATGGCAGAGAACAAAATGAGAATAGAGGCAAACCAAAACTGGAGTCGAGGCAGATATGGCACCAATCTGACCAAGGGTTCTG
Source organism: Neomonachus schauinslandi (assembly GCF_002201575.2). Taxonomy (NCBI): domain Eukaryota; kingdom Metazoa; phylum Chordata; class Mammalia; order Carnivora; family Phocidae; genus Neomonachus; species Neomonachus schauinslandi. The sequence continues at coordinate 69,035,723 of NC_058409.1, read as the reverse complement.
CTAATAGGGAGTGACAAGGGATAGTTGAAAGCAGGTGTATATTATTCATCAGTTATATATATATATATATATATGTGTGTGTGTGTGTGTGTGTGTACACACATATATATATTTAAGTTAACTTTAGTAAATTGTATATACTTTATTTCAAAAGATCAGTCACTTTTTTCCTAATGAAAATTCTTCAATAATTTATCCACTCAAGGCTTGATATAGAGATACCTGAACGGAGAATACCAACCAACATTCTAACACATAAGCAAAAGCCCTTCACTGAGGCACATGAGGGGCTTTATTTGCTTCTAACATGTAACTTAGAAAAGATACCTTTAAAAGCAGAGAAAAAATCATGGTATTTCTTTGCCACCTAGGGTTCCGATGAGGTGAATAAAAGAAGAACCACTTGTCCATTTGAGAGCTAAACTTGAATTGAACATTTCTTTACCTTCTGAAATGTTCAGTTAAGTGCTTTTACACTTCAATTTTCCAGCCTGGGCCAAGACCAGAAATGCCAAAATGATATGAGAAAGGCTGTTCTTACTGTTTTTCTGGCTGGGATTGGAAGAGAAAGTGCCAGCAATCTTGTAAGAAAGCCTGTTCTCGAAAGATCTGCAACCCAGTTTGCAGAATCAAGGGGTTTGGATAGTTCAGATGAGTTTGGCTGAGTGTCCTGGTGTGTTCATCCGAATAACACCCTGCAGAAAGCATTTTGTCTTATCAAAGTCAACCACAGAATACTTTGTGTACTTCTTCAGACATCTTAACCATCATGTGTGCCCATCCAGATAAACCGCTAAAGGCTAGCTGAATACTGCCAAATTGAAATGTTTGAGTATGATCCCTACAACTAGGATTCAGATTTCAACTCGAAATAATGAAAATAGTAATCACAGCGATAATTTTATAAAATGTTTATAGAATTGGCTCCAAAGTGCATCAGAGTCTTTAAACTAAAGAAGGCATTAGAGATAACTTAGCCTAAGCTCTCATTTTATACTTTAGAAATTTAAGGTTCAGAGAGATGAGGTTATTTGCCCAAAATCATGTAGCAAGTTAGAGGCAGTGTCCAGCCTGGAAAATAGGATACTTTCTTACCTATAATGTATCGTGAAGTTGGCTGAGTGATTTGTTCTTTATCATAAATGAGCCCCCAAAGAGAAAAACTGCCTATAAAGTTATTATGTGGTCGTAGGATAGCAAGTAAGAAGAAAACTCATTAGAGATACTGGGATGGAAGATTAGCGTTCCAGTAGTCAGGGCTGGAGTGCTCAACAATATAGTCAGATCTATTAAAACCCCTCGTTGATATGCTGGTTTTAGTATATGTTAATTATTTGGCAACATTATGTGCTGGAAGACGTTCTTTCTAAAAAATCTTTTTATTTGGAAAGTATCTTGCTAGGAGGGTAGTTAATGCCTTGAGAGCTGGAGTTGGGAATTCTCATTCACACACATCTCTTCAAGACGCAGTGGTGGAAGCAATCGTTCCTCATGACCCTCCCACCTGGACTGTGGGAAGGACAAGGCAGCCTGGCTGAAGACTGAAGACGCCGTGGGTGGGTCCACAGAGAGCATCCGGGTCTCTAGCCCTGAGTGAAAACCGTGGCCCCAGTAGGAACAAGGTACCCCAGCTGTAAGCGGCTTTGCCTGTTCATTGTCTGCCTCCACAAAACAATGCAAGAGTTGTTCCAGAGTTGTTTCTCTTCCTGAAAACAGCTGAAGCCTGCTCACTCCCAAATCTACAAAGCGTTGGCTATCTCCCAGTTGTCAAAATTCTTATTCTTTCCTTATAGAACACACATTTCTTTTCTTCCCCCCGATGCTTACAGCAACAGTTGTTCTATTATTATTACTATTATTATTACTGTTATATTTTTAACAGGCTCTGCTTTGCTGGTTGATTTGATTAAAGAAAGTGTTTGGAATAGAAATAGCATTTGTAAATAATATTATTAACTTAATTTCCTCATTGGTAGAAATTGGGCTCGGTCTCTATAATCTCTAGGTCCCTTCCATTTCTAGCACTTAGGATTCTATGCGTGTGAACCCTCTGTTACACACCTTCTGTTTCTCAACCAGGCAGCCAACCAGCCACTCGGTACCCCATATATTTGTATAACACATATTATGGGAACCTGACACGAATGAACATAAATACATTTGCAATGTGACTACATCATATCGCCTTAACAATAGGAAAAGTATTTCTATGTGCATAGCACATGCGCTACAGAGTTTCTATAATATGAAACACTTTAAAGTTAAGGTAAAATTTGTGCTGAGACAGACATGAAGAACCTTGGCGACCTTAACCCCATCAGCACCATATATTCTTTATTATCAGGCGAAATACCTACCTGCTGGAGTGATAAAAAGGAACTTGTGCTGTTCACCAGAGCTGACAAGTTATTCTTAAAGCATTTAAGTAAAAGTCTAATCCCTCGTGACTGTGGGTTTGGATAACAGAGGCAGAATGACTTTTTCATAATACAATGGAAAGATATATTATTCATAAGGCGATAGTAGGAGAGTTGATTTTACTCATTTTATTTACTATCGTTGGTTTTATTTAGCAGATGTCACAATGTGAGCAATTTCTATTAATGGGAGTATTGAACAGTTGGAAACTGGGCTTTCAAGTGAAACACCTGGTTCAGAAATGCTATATGTACCTCCTATGTGGTGACAAACCTAATCCAAAATACATATTTTTCATAAAATCTTACCTAATTCTCTACTCCTTAAATAGCTCTCCATTTTACTTTAGAGTTAAAAAAAACACACAAAACAATTCTTAAGCACTAGGTCTTATTATGAAACACAGTATTCGTATTTTAGAAGCATATGAGCCCACTTATATGAGGAATTTAAAGTAGTCAAACTCAAAGTCACCAAAGCATAGTTTGGTGGTTGCCAGAGGCTGGGGGAGGAAGAAACAGTGAGGTGTTGGTCAAAGGGACAAAATGTAGTTATGTGAGATGAGTAAGTCCTGGCGATCTACCGTACAGCCTAGGGCATAGAGTTAACAGTACTGTCCTGTATGTGTAAAAGTTTGCGAAGAGAGTAGATCTTCTGTTAATTGTTCTTATCACACACACACACACACACACATACACACACACACACACTAAAGAGGGCAGGAGGAAACTTCTGGAGGTGATGGATAAAATTATGGCATATGTGTGGCGATGGCTTAACAGGTGTACACTTATCTTCAAATTGATGATGGTGAATACATTAAGCATGCACAGCTTTTTGTATGGAAAGAAAGGGAAGGAGGGAGGGACAGAGAGAGAGGGACGGAGGGAGGGAGGGAGAAAGAGAAACCCATGAGACTAAAGAGGAGCTAACTCTCTGTTGGATCAACAAGGCAAAGGCTCCTCAATAATCTCGAGCACTGGCAAAGTAGGATCTGTGTGTCAGAGGCAGCGAGAGAGGTCATTATCCGTGGAACCCAGATGGTTGCCACCGGCAAGTTTCCAGGCAAATGTGAAGCAGACTTCTGATTAGTCATCCTCTTGCCTCCCTTTCTTTACCCTTTCTCTCTGCAAGTCCTACCCTGTCCCCTCTCCTCTGGCTGCTGGGCTGTCCGCCCATTGCTACTTTCATACAGTCCTTCCCTTTCTACAGCTCTTCTCTTCCCTCCAGTTGGAAACACCCATCCTTCAGCAGATACAGGTTATTCTTTAACAGATTATCAGATTAAATAATTCATACTGAACTTCAAGATATTTGTGGGAAATGTACCCTGTATTTGCATTTTGAAAACAGATTATTAACCTTAAATACAAAATTAATGTGGGAATGTTTGTAAGTAGGAAAAGATTTTCTAGTGTTTTTTCCCTACTCCAGCCTACTGTGATATCAATGGATTTCAAATAAATTTTTTTTTTTTAATTAGAGAGAGAGAGAAAGAGAGAGGATGAGCAGGGGTAGGGGCAGAGGGAGAGGCAGGCTCCCCACTGAGCAAGGAGCCTGATGCAGAGCTTGATCACGGGACCCTGAGATCATGACCTGAGCCAAAGGCAGATGCTTAACTGACTGAGCCACCCAGGCACCCCTCCAATAAAGTTTTAAAAATAGCGCTTAATAAGGAATTGCTTTTCTTCTAAAACTTTACAGACTCTCTTTCCTGGCCTACAAACTTCTAGTGAGGATAGAGTTGTGCCTTCGGATGCCAGGAATTGACCAAATCCTATAAATAAGACTGGAATACCTTCCTTTTTCTTAATAGTAGTTGTATTTTAATATTTATTTAATTTTTAAAACAGAAATAGATTTGCATAGTTTAAGAATTTAACTAGAGTGAAAATGGGTACAAAGTTTTCCTCTCCTCAGTCCGCCATCTGGTAGTTTCCAACCCTTACCAAATAGGTAACCTCTGTTATTAGCTTCTTGTGTAGACTTTCAGATATTTAAAAAATGTTTATACAAGTGAATGTTAACCCCAATTCCTTTCCCTGCTTAAAAAAAAAAGGAGCATACTATGCACACTTTGTTTTTTCCCCCTCACTTAATATATCTTACGTATCTTTATATACTGGTATTATGGAACATCCCCATTCTTTGAAAAAATTTTTTTTATTATGGTTGAACAGTATCCCAATATTTGGATGCACCATGATTTATTTAAACAGTTCTCTATTGACAAACTTTTAGATTGTTCCAATCTTCTGCTATTAAAAGAACTGCTGCAGTAAATAACCATGCACATTCATGATTTTGCCCATGTGTGAATATATCTGTAGAATAAACTCCTAGAATTGGAACTGCTGAGTCAAAGAGTACATGCATTTGTAATTTCAATAAATATTGCCAAATTGCCTTCCAGAATGATTATACCTATTTACACTCCCACCAGCAATGAATCACTGCTCCCATTTCTCTATATCTTGCCAACCCTAAGGGTTGTCAAATTTTTGGATTTTTACCAACCTGATAGTGAAATATGGTATCTTGATGTAGTTTTAATTTGCATTTTTTCTATGTGGGAGTGATTTGAGCATCGTTTCATATGTTCATGAGTCATTTGTATTTCCTTTTCTGTGAACTATTACTCACTTTTCTAATAGGGCTTTTTTTTTTTCCTTTTAATTCTATGGTTTCTTTGTAGATGAGAGTTTAGTTCCTTACTCAACCCTTACTGTAGGCAGAGGAGTGCAAGCATATTATCCAGAAGAGGTTCAAGGAGTTTATTGAGTTTCCATTGGCACTAGAAAAATGACTGAGATATGGAAACTTTACTCCCAAAGTTCACAATTTGGTAACAAGGGTGGCAAAGTTGTACATGCAAATTAAGAAATACAATGGGGGGAGGGGTGCCTGGCTGGCTCAGTTGGTTAAGGGTCTGACTCTGGTTTCAGCTCAGGTCATGATCTCATGCGTGGTGGGATGGAGCCTCAGCCTTGAGTGGGGCTCCTTGCTCAGCAGGGAGTCTGTTTGAGATTCTCTCCCTCTGCCCACCCCCCCCCCAAATAAATAAATAAGTCTTAAAAAAAGAAAGAACTACAATAGAGTAAGAGACAAATATAAACAGGTAAATACAGAATGAAGACACAGCGGGAACAATGTGTAATCACTTGTGAGCACAGTGATTTGGGAGCAGGGAGGGTGTACTGAGTGACTGTAACCTGTGTTGATCGTTAAACCACTGCATCAGTCATACTTCCGTGCCGCAAAGAGACTCTGCTCTGGGTGTCTTACGCAGAAAGGAATTTAATATAGGGGATTATGTATTTACAGAACCACTGGGCGTGACTGGAGCGATGGAGCCAAGGAGCTGCTTTGACCTCAGGTTTCTGGTCGGCGCATTGCCACTGCAATTGTCAGAGCAGCAGGGGAACCCAGGCTCCTGCAGCTTCTGCCCCGGCAGCCTGTCACCCAAGGCGTGGATGGGCCGCGAGAAGAGTGCGGACCCCGCCACTGCCAGCGCGGACGGCTGTCAGAGCTTGCCTGTCGAGTGCAACTGCCACATTAAAACAGCCTCTCCTGTGTTCCCGATTTGTTACAGCTACACCCGTTTTGGCCAAATCCAGAATGCACCTGGTACTCCAGCTGCAAGGGAGCCTGGGAAATGTAGTTTTATTCTTTTCAGCACTTGTAATTCAGGGCATGTGGTGATGGATGCCAATAATTAATGTAGTTTCAGTCATTTGGTATGTATTTATCAGATAATCAAGTGTAAAGCAGATGACTAAAGATTGGGTACCTTAAATTGATATGTTTTGTCTGGGTCTGGAAGAAGCCTAAGGGGCTTGTAGAAAATAAGATTTTTAAGGAGCTCACCTGGCAGGAAACCTGGTAGTCAGGAGCAGAAGGATTGAGAACATGGGGCTTTAAAGCATGGATAGGACTGGGAGAATTGTCAAAAGAGTGGTTGGGAGGGTGGAGGAAAGATAAATCGGTTTTCATTATTATATAGGCATATCCAATGATGATAGGAATAACAATAAAAATAACAATATGATTTAATAGATAATGTGTGTGAAAACCTGTGGTAAGCCATAAGGCCCTGACGATAAGCAGTACTGGAGGTAAGTGTTATTCTCATTTATATGCAAGAACACGGGTTTCAAAAAGTTAGCAATTTGTCCTAGTTCACTTTACTGTGTATTAGAACTTGAACTGAATCTTCCTTCCTTCCCCTTTTCCATTCTCCCTCCCTCCCACCTATTCTCCATCCATCCATCTTTCCAGTAACTTAGCATTTACTGTCTGCTGTGGTCTTTGCTTAGATGGTCAAGATAAAATCCTTTCCCTTAAAGGAGGCAGTAGCCTTGTATCTAGTCTACCTGATGTTCATTTGGCATTTTCTTCACTGAATATTTGCCCTCAGAATTGTATTAGTAGCATTGGATTCTGTTAGGAAGCCAGCTGCTTTTATCCTACCTAGAGAACACACATACGCCAACAAGACATATGCCAGTTCTAACAACAGGGCGATAGAATCTAAACTCAAACCCTCAGAACTCAGTTGTGGCCGGGAGCACGGCTTCCTTGCGGACCTATGCACGGGTCATAGGGATTTTGTATAGAATTGCCAACATGTGTAAGGGTTGTAGGATTTGACTCCTGGGGGAAAATAAAATGGAAGACTCCAAATGGCTACAAAGTATCTCCAGGATATTAGAGTGAAGCTAACCACATAAAAGACACATGACATTTGCCTGTGAATAGATAGACTGAGCATTTTGGTTCTTATGCTGGTTTTTAGCTGCCAGTGATTCTTGTTGCAACCATCCAAGTTTTCAGGACACTATCACATTTTTAAGTTTTCCTAATGAATTATAATAACATTTCTGTAGTTTACATCAAATTGTGTTGAATGGCATTTTTAGCAAATTGTGTCACTTTGTGAATTTCCAAATTTTACAAAATTTCTGTGCCAAAAAATAATCAGTGAAAATGATTTTGTGTGAAACTTTTTGAAAGCCAAGTTTAGCTGATTTTGCTAAACAGCACAAGCAAACAATTTATTCAGTCTTTCTCCAAGTCCTTTTTCTGTGCCTTGTTCTTTGCTTCCAGGCACCCCCCTCCCCTCTTTCTAAGCTTCTTTCACTCTGTTTACTGGCCTTTGTTTCTGCTCCTTGTTTGTCTTTCTCTGACATTATCTGCCCTCTCTGCACCCCTCCACCCTGAGCTATACCAAGCCTTGGGCTATGGTTTGGGGTTGAGGGTCACGGAGGTCATGGATTTTCCACTGAAAGAAAGAAAGGAAAAAAGGGGGGGAGAAAGGAATGATCACTTTTGCTCTCTCTTCTGCCCTTGGTGCTGAGAAATTCAGTTGAGATTGGCATCCCGGCCAGCATTATTACAGTGGGATTGAGACAGACACTCACCACAAGAGAGGCCATAATAATGTTGCTGAGAATAAAAGAACATATTTCTATACGCCTGGACTCGTGTTTTGAGATCCTTGCATGTGGGTGGTTAGACTACCGTACTAGGTTTTTAAGCATGTCCTTCTGAGCTGCCCTGTTTCCCAAGGGAGAAAGAGTGAAGAGGCGTGGAGACAGCATGCGTTTTGCAATCAGGGTTCCTGGAACGGAATCCTGGCTCACCAGTCACTTAATCCTCCCAGTGTCAGTATTCTTTGTTACCGAATAAAGAAACTAGCTACTGATACAGCTCTAACAGGATTGCTAGCGACGCGGTTACCATTAATCGAAGAATTACTGTATGCCAGACATTCTGTTAAATATTTAACATGCCTTGTTGCAAACTCTTTTACAACACTAGGCAGTAGCAATTATAAGCCCCATTTTACGGATGAGGAGACTGAGGTTAGAAAATTTAAATTACTTACCCTAGGCCACTCAGCTATGAAGTGGAGTTGGGGTTTGAACGCAGGTCTGTCTGATTCCAAGTCCCATTCTTGGAAGCACTACCCTAGGTAGAAGTGGTGATTAAAGAATACCACCTGGAGTATCAGACATATAGGGAGGAGGTCATTCTTTTGTTTTGAATCATTTTGTTTAAGGCTAGAAATTCCAGGAGCATAAAGTTAGCTCCAGTTCCTACACTGCTTTTTCTTTCTTTTTTTTTTTTTTAAAGATTTTATTTATTTATTTGTCAGAGAGAGAGAGACAGAACACAAGCAGGGGGAGAGGAAGGCAGAGGGAGAAGCAGGCTCCCCGCTGAGCAAGGAGCCCGATGCGGGACTCTATCCCAGGACCCTGGGATCATGACCTGAGCCGAAGGCAGCCGCTTAACCAACTGAGCCACCCAGGCATCCCACTACGCTGCTTTTTCAAGGATTTTCTCTCCTGTCTCCTTTATATGGGCACACACCAGACCAAAAGATGGTGACTGAGCCCATGACCTGAATCGTGGGAGATACCAAGTCACTACCAGCCCTATGTCTTTGACCATGTATACAGTTTGGTAAACCATCTAGAAAATACATGACACACTAAAACTGGGGCGCTGTCTGGTCTCAGATCAGAGATTGTAGGAGCATGCTGTGCCCAGCAGGAATGGGAGAAGGAGCTGGGAAGGAGACCAGAAACATCCCGCTGCCAGTAACTCTTAGTGGTATTCCTAATGGAAGCCACAGAAGCTTACAGTGACTATTGCCCCAAAGCCACATAATTATAGGAGAGCACTATATTCCAGCCTCTTGTGGCTTCCATGTATGTTTCTGTGATCCTAGGTTGTGTCTTGCCCATGTGTTAATTTCTACCTGCTGAATACAATTTGGTTTGTAGTTAAGTGATGCTTTCAAGAAGTTTCTCAGCGACTCATTTCTGGGTGGGATTCTCTTCCAAAGCATGTGAAGCCAGAGAATCTGCACAAACATCTGATTGGTACGTTCTGCTTCAGGAGAATAATGAGTCTGCTGTGAAAAAGATCATCAAGTCCCTAAGCTAACTATGGCAAATGCTTTAGGTATGTCTGTAAATTTGGGATTCCGTGAGTTTACTGACGCCTTTTCAGTGACGCTGAAAGATCACAGTCTGTCAAATCACATTGTTATTGTTGAGGTTTCAGGAGGTCTTTGATTATTTCATGACCTTTTCCCTAAATAGCACCTATTACTTTGATACCAGAATTTTTGAAGTGCTTTGCAATCTTTCGCTATTCCCCGGGGCCTGGGTCAACATTCCTATCGTCTCTATTTCAAGATGAAACACAGAGAGTTTAAGTGATTTTCCCATGGGCTCCCAGCAAGTCAGCATCTATGCTGGACACAAACTTCTTAAGCTTCTTTCTGGCTTTAGATGAGCTCACTGAGCCACATATTTCCCCCAGCAATTATTTATACACATGATGCATCTGACCTGGATATGCTGGTGCTTATTCCCCATTTGCATAACGAGGAATATATCAGGCCTCCAAGAAGGACTATTTCCTCAATGCAAGTGGCCGAGTTCTAATGTGGATCTTGCTTTATGGACTCAGGGAGGGTCAGGGAGGAGGATGTGACCACGGCCAGTGCGCACAAGCCTGCAGTGTGCATTCTGGGTAGAGCTTGATCAGAATGAGGTCCAGCGGTGACTGTCATGGCCTCATGGGAAAGAGATGGGGGAGGGTTGCGCATTTCCTACTTGGGCTTTTCTAAATGTGAAATACGGTTTCATTGTGGAGTGCTGGAATCTCTTCCCGCCTGTTAGGCAACTGAAGACAGGTCTTCACGAAATGCCATGGGTAATGAACTTATGTTCAGGGACCACCATAAACATGGGGTGTGGGTGAAGGCAGAAACTTTTGACTTTTATGTTTGCCTCTTGCATTCAGAGCGACAGATCATAAAGAGTGTTTTAGAATGTCTGCATGGAGAATTTAATACCATAGTTCGGTAAGCTCTTTCTGTTTAAATGACTTTTATTAATAGTTTCTTTGTCACAAAACAATCCTGTCCAATTTTAAGTTTATTCAATAAACTTTAGAAAATACAGATAACAGAGAGAAGAAAACAAAATCACCCTGAGTTCCACTACTCAGGGGTAACCTATATTAACATTTTGGTGTATTTTTATCTTCCTTAAAAAATGGGCTTACTCTCTCTTTTTATTAAAACAAGGATTGTATGTTAAAATTTGTGATAATCTACTACCTATTTTATACACACATACACATAAGATTATACTATGCATACTGCCTTATAAACCTGCCTTTTAAACTTCAATTCAGTATATTTTGAAAATCTTCTCTGGTCATTAAACAGTCTTCCCCAACATCACTCCTGATGGTTGGATAGCATTTCATTGTATGGATGTATCACTGTTTATTCAACTGATTCCTCATTGCTAGACATTTATGCTGTTTCCAAGTTTTCTCTGTTATAAACAGGCTGTGATGAAGATGTAAATCTCATTTATAATGGCATCAGATCATATGTTTTATCTGTATCTTCTAGAAGACCTGAAACATAAGGTTGCTAAGCAATATCAGTACTGTATGAATCTTTTCATGGGAAAACCTGATCTGGGAGAGCTGCTTTGAAGCTAGTCAGGGTTAAAGTGATAATACGTCAAACAGCAAAGTGCTCATTCTTGTCCACTAGAAATGGAGATAAATCCAATAAGCTAAAAGCTATATGTGGCTAAGGAAATATACTTCTCATACAGAAGACTAGATAATGGTAGAATGGCACCTAATTAAGATACTGAATGCAACAGTTAAAAAGTGTTAAAAAGTAAGGAACTCATTTGTCTAAACTTCAAGCGTGCTGAAGTAGTTGCCTGAGGACATAAGTATACTGGTCCAGTCATCCACGCAAGCCTTTCCAAGTCATGTTTCTAAAGTAAAAACGAACAAACAGCAAACAGAAAGACTCCAAACCCTCACATAAGAACAACAAAGACAAAAACCCAAACCCAAACCTACTTCTGGTTGATTTCGTTTGGTTCTCCATTAGCTGGATCTGATTCTGCCTTTTCAAATTCAGCAAATATCACTAAATGCTTTTGGAAAGACGAGGTTGCCTCATGCGATTTTTTTTTTTTCCATGTATAGGTCTCTTTTGCTAAAGAAATGAGCCTCTTCTCTTGTATCTTTCACTATCAGCGAAAATAAAATTTTGTGGGAATTAAAAGGAGACCATTCAAATTCTATCAATTCTTACCTCAGCTCCCCCCCCACCAACACCCCAGCAATTTTTTTTTTTTTTTGACACATACATTTTCTGTGACTTTCCAGCCAGCCCTGATAATTACTTGACGGGCAGACGTGAAGATCTAGGCTGAAGGGCCATGTGATCTGAACAAATTGCAGCAGTTCTATAGATTGAAGTAATCAAAACCACGCATTTTGACTATTCAGACATTTATGGTCTGTGTCTTCTATACCAGGACTCAGCATGGCCTGAAGATGTCAAGCTTCTCCCTAGATAGTTTGGATGGCTCTGTGAACAAGGTTAGAGAATAATATGTTCTGTTTCCCTTCTCCTTGGGGTGACCATTGTCTCCCGTTGGTCCTGTGCTCAGTGAGTCATTAATTAAACCCAGAATCTCTCTAAGTGACCTGTTGCAATGTGGAGGTTTATTCCCAACTTTTTCTGCTTCACTGCATACTATCTGGCCAATGTGCCTTGTTTGTATTTTTTAAAAATCTCCCTCATTCTTCCTCACACCACGAGGATTCATTTTTGAGATAGAGAGCAAAAGGCTAGGTTAAGAAAAACACAGCCACCTCCAGAGTGCAAAAACTGCAATAAACCCATCACCTCTAACAACGGGCAGAGCGTGAAAAGATAAAAAACAGCCTGCCAAGAATGTAGTAACCACCCATTCACTTTTAAATGCTCTCCACACTTCAATGCACAGACCTAATTACTTTTCTGCATTCCCAAATCCACTTTGCCCATACTGCAATCAGAAACCTGGCGTTAAAATATTTTAGACTTGGAGGATCAAGACTAATTATGGGCCTTAGCTGCACCTTTTGGTTTCTCCCCCCACCCCCCCTTCTCTTCTTTGGGTTACTTTAAAGCACGCTCCACTGGAAGAAAGGCTGCCCAGTCCCAGTTGGGGGTGAAGCCGAGAGAGAATAAAACAAAGAACAACTCAACTCAATTCAGTAAGCTTCAATGAGGCTGGTATATTTAATGTGAGCCCAGGGTTAGCCCACAGAATTGTGGCAGAATGCAATATTCTCGACAAAAAAAGATGTGTTTAAGGTCGACTAAGGCCCCATAAGGCTGTTGTTGGTGTTTAAGCAGTCCACCGAGGTATTTAGCACCGAGGGTTTCTAAACATTCCAGCTGAGAATTAAACTACAGCTTTTACAGTAGCCGCTGAAAGGTTTGGGGGGCTGGGAGCGTCCCCTCCCCCTTGTATTGAAAGGTCAACAAACAGTAGGAAAGATCATGTCATAACAAAGATGAAGCCACCTATTATCGAGTCTAGTGACAGCTAATAGCACTATCAGAGAGACTAATCCAAGGTATTAAATAGTGTAATTGTTAAAATAATATCATGGTTATTAGAACACCCAAGTATGAGACGGTTTTCATTTTACATAACATGAAAGTGTTGCAGGTGAGCCAAGCCTTGACGTGACAGGCACTTGTTATAAATATGTAAATATTAGAAAATTGCTTCAGTACTGCAATTTTTCTGCAGCCTACAGAATGCATTTTTAATACGCAGATGTTATGTTTTGTGGCATTTGCTAAACTACTTTTGGGTAATTTTGCCGAGTTACACTCTTAAAAGGCTTTCATTCACACAAAACAATTTGCTGTGCGAGTTGGTGCTAATGTTTTACTTCAATGAGGCATTTTTAGTTTTATGGATTTAATAAGACAAATACTACCACGAAAAAAAGCATAGTTTCTCGGAGATGGATTTGTGAAATGGCTAAGGGAGGCTGAATGCTTAGAGAGGGAATTTTATGGGAACTGCAGCTCTCAGTCTGAACTCTGGTAAGTTTTAGGAGCTTGGGATGTGGGCATAGGTATCTTCGGCTTACACGGTTCTTATTCAGAATACTAGAAGGAAACGTGATCACCTTGAGCGGGTACACATGTTACAAAAACAAAAGAACCCTTAACACCGAAAACACATGGAGCTACTGAAACGCTTCCCTCTTTCTTTTAGTTTCCAGTAGTCAAGAATCCAAACCACAGGTTGTACTGGGGAGAGGGTTTAAAACAGTACGATGTTTCCGACGGTCAGAGTTTGCAGGGCGCTTAAAACATAATACAAAGGGCACATACACTGGCTCACAACCACCAATTAACCCTCCTTGTTAGATAGGTAATTTATTCCACTCAGAGGCATCAAATATCAGAGAAATCATGGGCCAAAACAGTAATTATCTGCGGGGCATTCAAAGGCTTTGAAAGCCAATAATTCCAAAGAAATAAAAACAGAGTCCTTTTCACTGTATAGACTTCATCTTAAAACCTGTAATAAGAGCCAGGCCCTGGCTGTGAACCTCTACACTTCAAGGAGAGAAAAAGAGGCCGAAGAAGGTGAAGGCGATATTCATGGGGCTTTTCTGCATAAAACTATCTGGGAGTGGCCGTCAGAGACCAGTCGTTCTGGGCACTGTCTATAGCACACACCATCCCCATCCAACATGGGAATGAAGGGCTGTGTTGGCCAAAAGTGGGACTGGAGAAAAATCTTAGATTACCGAGCTAAAGAAGGTGACGAGAAACTCTATTTAAGAAGTCCAGCAGTTTAATTTGAATTTTTAAAGCTCGAGGGACATAAAATAATCTTTCCTAGTATAAAAAAAAATAATCACAGAATTTCTCAAATTTCATGGCAAAGTCTTCTTAAGGAAAGCATTTATTCTTAACAATCTCATCTCCTTTGAGCTACATGCATGTTTTGTAATGTCTCGTCTTGGTCGTTTAGAATGAACAGTAGAGCTGTTCATTGAAGGTTTGACGGTGAAGTTCTCAGTTTATGTACCCTTACGGATTTTCTACCTTTTCCATGTTTTTTTTTTTGCTATATCAAAAAAAAAAGAACCAAGTTCAAATCTGTAATAAATTACCTACATTGTATCTATGTATCCCATGCATGAGTGTACTAGCCTTTGGTATCTCTACCCTTTCACACACATGGCTTCTTAATAGGCTGTAGGGGGGGCCTTGACTTTTACACATTTACTACCAATTTCTTAGAAATTCATGAGGGTAACACCTACTTTTCACTTAACAGGGTCAAGGCACAAATCCACATGCCTAATTTAAATGATTTCTTTTTTTTTTTTCATCATTATAAATCCATACCAGATGTGAGGGAAGGAGGAACGCCGTCCCCTGTAGTTCAGTTGCTCAAATCTACCTCTGATGATTCTCCTGTGGACTTCAGAGAACAGATTTGCATTTTCTATAGCAAACTTTTCCAGTGAAGTAGAATTTTCCAAGATTCTGTTTTTGTCCTGAGTTGGGTTAATGTTAGACTTGGACACTGCTGCGGTCTATGACAATCTAAGATACCGAATCTGGTCACTTTGCAGACTGAATAAGGTTCTTGGGTGATGTTTGAGGACTGTTGACAAGATGTATGTATAAGTAATCATGTAGCCCAGCTGTCATCCAACAGTGGCTTAGCGAATACCTCCTGGTATGTCGTCCAAGGGAGTTGGACTAGATCTCTTTGCTGCCCTCCTCCAGTGCTGAAGGTTTTGTGATGCAATCATTTGTCCGATTTAGATCGGGACATTTTATTATTCTTAAAAGAGCACTTTACTTTCTGCCTTTAGGTATGCAAGAAAAATTTTAAATTACATTTATTTTGGTAATTAAAGATAAAATTGCTGTATCTGAGCTGGCAGGAACATTGAAATTCTTACACAGCCAATGCTAAAGTGCCATTTTTAGCATTTCAAATTTCTTAGCACATTTAAATTCTCTCATGTGTTCCTTTTTCAGGGGTTTCAACAGGGAAATAGAGGCTACTTCTCTCAAAAAATGCAAAGCAAATGCATAGATAATGAGAAGGCCTCTCACATCCCACCTGCTGCCCAGAAGTCAGATGGTGGACATTTTGTAGCCTCACCTAAGAAATGGAAGAACAAGAGAGATGCCAACCGAGACTCCTCTTGGGGACATATGAATACTGTAGAGGATCTCAGGGCTCATTTAGGCGACTTAGTCCAGTGACTCACTCTCTACACTCTTCTTTGTGCTGATAACTCCTACATTTATATTTTCATCCTGACCGCTTACTGGAGTTTTCATCCTACTGGGCGAGTTTGCACGGCACCCTGGTCTTGGGGTGCCTCAGTGTCTCGTGGAGCTCATCAAACTTAGAGTTCAACTCCCTTTGGTTTCCCAGCGTCTCCTCTTGGTGGTGTTTATTTCCCTCCAAATCGGAGGGCCGTGCTTGTGTCTTTTCCAGACCTGGGTGCCTCTCTTCTTCCCCCGCTCCCTGCCCCCCCATCCCCAGGGCTCCTGTGATTAGCAATACAATGCTCATTGTTGAAGTTCTCTGGGTTCAAAGCCCTGAGGGTATTTCTCGCTTGTTGCTCTCCTTCAGGCTTCACAATTATTACTCCTTAACATTTTGCCTTAGGGGTAAAGCTGTGATGTTATTCCCTTCCATCCACAGCCTGCAGACAATCGCAGACACACATCACACCTTTCCTGAATGAGGCGGCGGTCTTCAGCAGCTCGCCAGGCCACCTCTTCCCTTTCGCTAATGCTGCTGCTAAACGCCGTTGTAACATACCCGCGTCCCTGCCAAAAAGCCTGTAGAGGCTCCTGAGCTCCCAACTTCAGGCCTTGGCTCTGCTTTCGGAGAGTCTCCCTCCACTGTAATTACAGAATCATTGTTATCACTGCTCCCGGCTCCTTGCTGCTCATTCTGGCTCAGTCTCCTTGCTTCTACTCAACTGTCCACTGCGGCCCTTTCTCTGCTGTTTACCTCCCTCAATTCTAACCACTCCTCAGCCTCTTCCCATGATATTTTTTTTGCTTGTTTTTATCCACTTTGATCCCCTTTCCTTTCAACTACCAGATCACATCTTATCTTTAGATTGGATGGTTATCTTAGCGGCTTTGGCAGAATGGGAAGAACCCTGGATTGGAGTCACATAGACTTGGTTCCAAAACAGGTTTCAACAGTGTATCAACTTTGGTCATCTTACCTCTCTGAGTCTTCATAACTTTTCTAAAACATAAAATGGGGATATGAATAAACAGTATGGACAATGATAACAAAGTACCAGCATGTCATTAGATCCTAAGTGGTACTTGAATTGGAGTCTTTAAAATTGTTTTTAAAACTTTAGGTCTGTCTGTCTTCTTACTTTGGCTTTGGGTACTGTGTTTTACATCCCATTCTACCCCCAAAAGCCCTGGACATTGTTATGTAAAAAATTGTGGCCAATAAATAAATCTGGAATAAAACTTCCATTTCAGAAACTTGGCCTAGAGTTTTCCAACAAGGCAAGATAAAACTAGTCACATCTCAGACTTTGAAAATACCAAGAGTAGAAACAAATTACCACTACCTAACAGTTAAGTCTTGTATAGAGAACTCCTACCCACACTAAAGTCCTTGGACAAATGTTATAATTTTATAGGAACTCTTCGACCCTGACATAAATATAAGATATCATTTACTACTTAGTTTATCCCATTTTCTTATAAACTAAATATATCAGTTGTAAAGAAATAAAGCTTTGAAGATACCCTAACCTACCTCCTTACATACCATACCTCTCATATATATACTGTTTATACGGGCAGGTATTGTTCTAGCATTTTGCAAATATTCATTCACTTCACATTTCTACCCCCATGAGGTAGGCAGTGTTATTATGGTTATTTTACTGGCGAGGAAACTAATCCACGGAGGGGCTGAGCAACAGGCCCAAAGTTAACACAGCTAGGAAGGTTAGAGGTGGATTAGAAAAGCCAGGCAGGCAGTTGGCCACCAGAGTCCCATACTCTTAACAAGCTATGATTCCTCTTTTGAACCTTTTATGTTTTTATACTTTTCTCCTTGTTTGGGCTTCTTTCATTGGCTGGCAAAACTCCAGGATACAATAAATATCGGTCATGGGGGCCATACTCTGCTCTGTGCCTTGACCTGTTGGGTTGCAAGTGGGGCTGTCAAACTCTCAGAGGAAAGACACTTCACAGGCCTACAGGATGGGAGAAAACATTTCTCTCTTATGGCAGGGTAGAGATTATTCCTTTTATAAACAGTGAGTATTTTGCTTTGCCTCAGAGATTAAGAAAGCAGAATTGACATCACTGAGTCATTCTTTTAGTCACCACCAAGAATCTCAAAATGCATGTAAATGCAGTGTCACAACATAATTGCTTCAGATATCACATCTCAAATTGTGAGTGAGGTAAGAGCGAATTATATTGAATTGGCCAGTTGACTTAATTATATTTTGCCAGTACTGAACTGTACTTTCCTGAATTGTAATTTTAGATTTGAGACGGTTCAGCAATTCCTGAAGAAAGAACTTCAAATAGCCAACGTGTTCCAATAGCCTGTTTTTCTAAAGCTTTACCGTATTTCGAAGGATGTCGACAACCACAACACTGATGTCATCTGATTGAGGACGAAGGTCAGATTCTATACCCTTTTCCATGTTGGAGTGTTTCTATTGGCTCTTTTACACAATAATATGTGTGTTGCGATTTATCAGGCATGTGCTCACAGAACTTATGACTACTTCTATATTGTTACAGTGGGACGTGTTTCTTACCTGAGTCCCGTTGGTCTGGGACTCTCATGGAGAAGGAAGGGCCTGCTAATTTCATATTGGTCTTTGAAGTCGCATTTATGTATCATGAAAGGACCTCGTTCGACGAGCCATCTTTGTATACAAATAATTTTAATAGAAAGCAGAAGTAATTTAATTGTGAGAGGGATTTTAAGCCCCAGAGTCTTGTTTTACAAATGAAGACTCAAATGAGGTTTGAGAAGTCATTCTGTTACATTTGTTAAAACTCACAGTATATACGTTTTTAGTAGATTTTCAGTTGAGGCCCACACTGTCACCCTCCTTCCTTAGGATGACTGGGGGATGCTGGCACCCTCCCATTTTGTCTGTGAAATGCCTGTGCTTTCATTAACCGAATAGAAGATATTTGTGTAAGTCTGAAAGTAAAGCGGCTGCTAATAAGAAACGTAGTAGAGGGTGTGATTATCAGTCCACAAACTCGGATATACAAGAAATAACACATCTTTAGAATTGCTTTGAGCCGACTACAATCCATCCCCAAGTCTTCTTGTGTGCCGGACAGGACGTTCAGTGTGATTGAGGACTCTCTTTCCTTCCTGTGTTGTGCAAAGGCCCCAGGGTCTTAAACAGCAGTACTGCGTACTCTCTGCCCATCACTGGCCCCTGGGGCAATTACTTTTAAGAACATCCATTCTCTGAGTCCGGATGTACATTTCCGGTCAGGAGGTTTTGCTTCTTTGCTCTTGGGCCCAGAATCTTTGCCACACCCAGGAGTCCTTGTATTTGCCTTGCAGTCCTATGAGCCACACAGAGCCCTCCCTCCCTGATCGACCCGGCTCTCACCATTTTCTGCTCACACCACCATCGAGCCGTGCATGGATCCCACCCCTCACAGGAGCTCTGCGGGCTCTGAGCTCCTCCCAGGATGTGGGAAATCTTCCCCTTGCCTTTCTCCTCAAAACCACTGCCCTTGCTCTCCTTTCCTCCGGGACACCTGCCACAACATCTTCAATGACGGCAATTGTCTTCTACAACTTACGTATCCTGCTCTGTCACAGATCATCCCAGAACTAAGAGAGCACCAGACGTAGCCCTTGGCTGGAAAGGGCAGGAGAGAGGGGTAAGGAAAAACAGAGGGCGAATAAAACCAGAAGAATTTCCCTGTTAATGATCCTACCGTTTTACCATTTAAATAAATAGATGCTCTTATGCTGGGCTTACCTGTACATAGGGTAGGTCATAAAACCCTACCATAATCCCATGAGGACTCGTTTATTATCTTCATTTTACAGATGGAGAGTTGTCCATTTTCCCTTCTAGGCCAGTCATGAGGCCAGTAAGGAGTAGGGCCAGCATTTCAATTCAGCCCTGTCAGACTCCAAAGCTGATATTCTCTTTAAAAAGATGCCACAAATGTGAGACTGAACCGAAGTTTTCTTTCAGTTCTTCTCTGTATGAAGAAATCACCTCCACCCCTAGAATATTTCTGCCATATTAATAGTGCAGACTGAATCAGATGGTTTCTTCTACTTGGGCTTCTGTGAGCTTTCTGCCTGCCTAAGAGGTTTGCTCTTCAGATTCCTCCCGGGCAGATTTTCCCAAAGGCATGCCTCATGAAGGTGGGTGTGGTGTTTCAGCTTGGTGGCCTTAGATGTTAGCATGTACCTGGAGGCCCGCAGATAGCTGGGCCTCATCCCTGGAGTCCCTGATTCAGTGAGTTTCTCCTTGTTTGGGCTTGAATTTGTATTTTATCAAGTTCCCAGGAGATATGGATGCTCCTGGTGGAGGGGACACACTTGGGTGCCAGTGTTCCAGGTCGAATTGGCATCTCTAATTTAATCTGAGTGAGGAGAAAGAGAAGATGATTGTTCTCATACCTCAGTTAGGCAGGGGATTTATCTCAGCTCAATATTGCTAACTGCTGTCAAGGTTTAACATAATCGCTTTCTGTGTGTGTGTGTGTGTGTGTTAATTTTTAAAAATTTTAAAGAATTTGAGTATATTTGATACACAGTGTTACATTAGTTAAACATTATCCAGTTTTAATTTTTTTTTCTTAGATTGTTTAATTATACCTAGAGTGGACTGTCCTTTAAGGACAAGAAACTGAAATGCAACAAGTTAAAGGAGGAGCCTAGACATGTTGACTGTTGTAATATTGTCAGATCTGGTCAAATTCTTGTATAGGAACCAAAATAATATAATATTTCCAAAATTAATGTTAAAAAGAGAAAATATAGCTTCCCAGTCAACTTTACATTACAGCAGAGTACCCCAGTATAGTTTAATTTTTATCTACAATTTAATAAACAAAACAGGCTACTTTTAAATTATGTTAGACAAGAATATCATTAATTTTATTACATAAATTGGATTTAATTAAATAACATGAACTTCTTGTTAAATGTAAAAACCCAAAATTCTTTATATGTCTTTAATGTATGAAATGAACTACATAGCACACTATTTAATAACTTAATAACCTAAAATAAAAAAACATTACTTTATTAAATGGCATAAAAATTATTTGAATTATCTCCAGGGATGTTGAAGAGATTAATCTTAGGAAAGATATTCAGGGCCCAGAAAAGGAAGGGGAATCTTACTCTAGGGGAGCGGACTCCTTTTCACCCATTTGAGTGTGTGTGTGTTACTATTCCGCTCTTCTCTTTCCTTTGGCTGGTGGGATACATATCCATACCCTTGAAAGCCTGTTGGGCACTGGGCACATAGACCGAATTCTTAATTGGAGCAGATTCTTCATTGGACTGTTGGGAGAACACTCTCTTTTTAATGCCTCCTCTTTGAGTCAGGGGTTCATACCCAGAGGTTGGAAGCCTGACTACGGGGTGGGGAAGGTGGTTTGGAAGCCCACAGCTGGGCTTGTCCATAGGCCTTTTGTTAAGGAATAAAAGGAATCCTTCCAGTTATGTATGCTAAAGCCTATTTTACCAGGATGGGAGGCCAGGTTGGAATCTGGGACATTCCAATAAGGTAGACATTCGCCTCTAATGTTTTCCATTCTTGAATCTTAGTTCAGCATTAGGTGGCA
>NC_058409.1:68907587-69014550 GCF_002201575.2 Neomonachus schauinslandi | reverse complement strand
TTCATGATCTGGGATTCTAACACTTCTTCCTTCCTTCCTTTCTTCCTTAGCAACAATGGCTAACAGAACCTATTCATCAGAGTTCTCTGGGAACGGATTAACTTTGGTCCTTCTTTACCTCATACAAAACTCTTGATTGGCTCTCCAGGCCTACTCCAATAGTATCACTCTTCCTTAGTTGGGCACTGAAAGTGTGTCATGATATGGTCCCAGTCTCTGTTCCTAGTCGAAGCTCAAACCTCCTAATACACACTGTGTTCTGGTTACCACCCTGCTCATTTTTCTTTGGTAACTTCTTGCCTCTCTTCTGACCAGCAATTCCAGTCCTAGGTTTTTTGCCTTCCAAATTCTCCTTCCTTTAAAAGAATGAATATTTCACTCTTGGTTGAGTTGTGCTGGGATTGATACCTGTTTGTATAATGTGCATTTCTGCCACTGGATTGTGAGTTCTTTGGTAATTGTCCTGTGACTCCTGTTTCTGCAACTGTCAATGTTGCACTTTTAAAGAAACAGAACGCCTTCAGCTCTATTATGTCATTTAATCCCCCCAGTACTTCTGTGAGGGTGACATTTGGCTTGTACTGAACACAAAACTAGAAGAAATCTCAAGATATTCAGAGAAGTAGCATTAAACAGCATTGCAGAATGAATAGCAAACCATGGCATCAAGCCAAAGCAATTTGGCAAGCAAATTGTAGGTAACAGAACAGACTTTGGAAAATAGCTGTTGGTATAATCTGAGGAGAGGTCATTCTTAGTACCTGCGGTTAGGAAGTTTTCTGGCTTACTAACATTGCCTGTAGGTGGAGACGCCATGGCTAGTGATGTCTTTTGAAACCTGGGAGGAAACCTTACCATATTCTGAAGAACATTGCCTGATCCGTAAGCGGCAATGGACTCTGTACGGTCATGAAGAGTTGGGTATGGCCATTTGCAGTAGGCTGATCCCATTAGGCTGAGTAATGCTAACCAGCATTAGGTAGAAAAGAAAAAGAAATCACACAAGTAAAAGTCAAGGAAAGAGAAGTTTATTGCTTTTAAAATTAATCAAAGCAAAATTTTCTGCTTATATTCCTTTCTTTCTAATGCAGGAAAGCAGTGTCATGGCAAGATCCCTAGGACATGCTGACTCTGTCACGTATATGACTCTGAGTAAGCCTCCTAATTTCTTAGAATCTCATGACAAAAATGGCTTAACAAAATGTGTCCTGAAGGGGGCTTTGTGAAAATGATATGAGGCAATGTATATTAAAGTACTGTATACAAATAACATAAAAAACTTTTGAATTATTTGTTTTTTTGCTCAAGATATAGCAAAATGTTATAAAAATTTTAAAATTACATTTCTATTGTTTTGTTTGCTTTTCCTTAAATACCTACTTTTTTAAGATGGGCTTTCTCTTTGGTCCTTTCAGGAACTTCCTCGGGCTGTATTTGAGTATAGCATCCTAGATTCTTATGCTCAGGTCCCTGCTGCTGGCCTGGTTCTGCACGGACACCTTCTGTATGCTGCCTCGTATGGGCTGAATTGTGTTCCCCCAAGATTCACATGTTGAAGTTCTAACCCCAGGACTTTGGAATGTGACTGTTTTTAGAGAGAGATAGGGTCTTTAAAGAGGTAATTAAAGTAAGACGAGGTTACATGGGTGGACTCTAACCCCATCTGACTAGTGTCCTTATAAGAAGAGGAGATTAGGACACAGATTTAATTTATAGACATTAATCTAACCACCATCTTGACTAATACTTATTCTATAATGAGAGAGGAAACGGTATTCTTTTTATTTAGGATTCTTTGAGTAAGGACATAACTCGACTTTGACTTTGATTAATTTGAGGAACTATCTTGAGTGCCTGTGGAGTAATTAAGTTGATTGCTTGTGATGGCTTATGGAATCATTCTTGTTGGTCTGAGCATATAAATTATGCTACAGAACCATTTCCAAAATTAAATTGAGGTTTTGATAAGACACATAAACTCTTTGAAACTAAAGTTTCAGTATGGCAGTAATTCTCTTAGGGCTTAACGTGTTTATTTTCTTATCTTTGCATTCAAATGATTTCTTCCTAATCCAACTTTAACTAACTAGCTAACTAGCTACCTAAAACAAAAATCTCTGAATTTATTATTACCTTTTTTTGTTGGACTTACTCTTAGATTGGGCATAGTAGGGTATATAATCCATGTGACACATAGTTTATTTTCATATGTCTTCAGGCTTTTCTAAGACTTTGTTAGTTTTTCTCTATTTTTCTGGGAACACTGAGATTGGTCCTGAAAATTGGGGGTTTCCAATAAGGAAATTGGATGGAGTGTATGTTCTTTGTAGGAAAAATTTTTAAAGACAACACATTTCCAAAATGAGATATTTTGTTATAGCAGATTGAAGATGGCCACAAAATCTTAAATACTTTTCCTATTAAGAAGTGGGTCTGTGTCTCCTAGTCTTGAATCTGGTGAGCTTTGTGACTGCTTTGAGCAGAACACAGTGGAAGTGATCCTCTGCCAGTTTCTGGGTCTATGCCTTAAGAGATTAGAAAGGTCTACTTCTTGTTTCCTGGAACACTCACTCTTGGAGCCCTGATCTACTATATAAGAGCTATGACTGCCCTGAGACTGCCCTGATGTGAGGAAGCCCAAGCTAGCCACACAGAGAGGAGCAGGGGGACAGACCAACGTTGACCATTCTCTGGCTATTTCAGTTATCCCGTTCCAGGCTCTACCTATCTGAATAAGGAATCCAGACTAGCTCAACTTCTAGCTGAATATCACCAAATTGACTCCAGTTGACACCATGTGAAGCAGAAGAATGGCCAATTTGAGTCCAGTTCTGATTGTGACCCACAAAATAATGAAAAAATAACAAAATAAGTAAATTTTAGGGGTAGTTCATTATATAGCAATAGGCAACTGGAACTTTAATCTGAAAGACTTACATAAGGATGATATAAACTTCTTGAAAAATGCTTATTTATAATCATGTAAAGTTAATTTCTGGCAAAATCCAAAACCTTCTAACTTGACTGACTTGGACAAATTTAATCTTCTGTTTGAGTATTTTTAACTATTCACAAAAAATGTATCTGAATGCTTTTATCAAGAATAAATTTTGAATTTTTAAAAAAGGATTTTATTTTTTTAGAGCAATTTTTGGTTCACAGCAAAATTGAGAGTAAGGTACAGAGATTTTTCACATACTCCCAACCCCCACACATGCATAGCCTTCCCCATGATCAACATACCCTACCACAGTGGTACATTTGTTGTGATTGTTGAACCTATGTTAACACATCATAACCACCCATAGGCCATAGTTTACATTAGGGTTCACTCTCAGTGTTGTACATTCTATGGGTTTGGACAAATGTATAATGATATGTAACCACCATGATGGCATCATACAGAGTATTTTCACTGCCTTAAACGTCTTCTGTGCTCCACCTATTTATCCCAACCTTCCCCAAACCCTGGCAACCACTGATCTTTTTACTATCTTCGTTTTGCATTTTGACATTTCTAAGAATGTCATATAGTTAGACTCCTGCAATAGGTAGCCTTTCAGGTTGGCTTCCTTCATTTAGTAATATGAATGTGAGTTTCCCCCGTATCTTTCATGGCTTGATAACTCATATCTTTTTAGTGCTGAATAATATTCCATTGTCTGGATGTACCACAATTTATTCATCCATTTACCTGCTGAAAGACACCTTGGTTGCTTCTAAGTTTTGGCAATTGTGAATAAAGTGACTCTAAACATCTGCATGCAGGTTTTTGGGTGAATAGAAGTTTTCACCTCCCTTGGCTAAATAACAAGAAGTGCAATTGCTCGATAGTATGGTAAAAATATGTTTGGTTGGTGAAGAACCTGCCAAACTGTCTTTTAAAGTGGCTGTACCATTCTGCCTTCCAACCAGCGATGAGAGCTTGTTTTGCTCCACATCTTTGCCAGCATTTGGTGTTGTCAGCGGTCTGGATTTAGGCCATCAGAATAGGTGTGTAGTGGTATCTCACTGTTGTAATTTGCATTTTCCTGATGACATGTGATATAAAGTGTAGTGGTTTTTAAAATGTATTCTTTGTTCTCTTTTAAAAAATTAAACGGGTTTCAAATACTATATTTTATTTTTCAGTGACATGAAATGTAACAGTGCTACAAATACAGATCTCTATTTTGTAACTTGTTTGAATAAAAACTGCATACTGTGTAATATAGGAAAAGCCGGAAAATGGGGATAATATTGAAACGTGGCTTCTTTTATGGATAGTGCTTTGACTTCAAAGGGGATTATTTGTCTGTTATTTATATGATCATTTTATGAAGTTAACATATCCAGACGTATAGAGAAAAGAATTCTCTTTAGATGTCTTGGAACAGAAACATAACGTATTAAAGATCAATTGATGTCTTCTGTTTCCATCAGTGGTGTAAAGTAAGATTTAGTTGATAATATAATTGAGACCTCACACAGCATTTTCATTTAAAATTGGGATTTCCCTATATTCTCCATTTGATAAATTATTCTTACGCATAGAGGAGCTAATAAAGAAGAATTGTTTTTATAATAAGCATTTTCTCTTTTCTTTTTCTGATGTCTTATGTCAATGGAAAAGCACCCCCAAATGAGTGCTGCTTCTTATCATCGTGCAAATGTGATTCCAGAGCGTGCTTCTCTGTCCTAATCACTGAAATTATTTGGTTATCAAAGCCATACACAGTTCATGATTTGACTTTCATCCTTTTCAGACTTACCCATGATATTGGTCTGGCCTTGAAAACATTAAAATGGCCTTTGTTTGATATTCAACATGTAATTTCAGAAAGACGTGTTCATTTTAAAGATTGAGACTGAGTGTTAGCGTGATTGAAGAGTCTTAACAAGGCCTGGGAATAGAACAATAGTTTCTAAGGGTGCTTGTGGGCAGGATAGGTTGGGTAAACAATAAAATGGCTGAGGGCGTGTTTGTATGTGTGATTGTGGGGTGTGTGTGTGTGTGTGTGTGTATGTTCAACTTTCTTCCCTATAGTAGACAAAAACTTTATTTTCAACAAACAACATTTTTTTTAAATTTAAATTTTAGTTAGTTAACATACAGTGCAATATTGGTTTCTGGAGTAGAAATTCAGTGATTCATCACTTACATACAACACCCAGGGCTCATCAGATCAATTGCCCTCTTCAAAAACATTCTTTAGAGCAGAGACTATTTCCAAAAGAAATCCCTCACGTCTTTTTTTAACAGAATTATTCTACATTTGATATTTTGGAAAACAATTTCTTCCAATCAGCTGTTCCTAATAAAGAGACAACAGGCCATATGTTCTGTGACAAATTGGACTTGTTTCAGCAGCGGGAGTTACATGACCTGGTTTGGAAGTAGCAGAACACGGAGAGATTAGATGGTACCTGCCCTCAGTTAACTTCCTCCTTCTGTGTGAGACCATTTTTCTATATTAAGTTCGTATAGTAATAACACAATTGTAATGTTTTCAAAATGGAGGGATTAAGTTACTTTCTGAGAAGTGTGTTCAGGATTTCATGCTGCTTTCTGCCATCATCAGTGAGTGAATAGGTTTTGTACAATTTCTGTAGACAGCTTCTCCTGCAGAAGGAGTTATTGTATTTATTTGATTTCTCTTCTTACTGTAAGTATTGGCGAGGTCGGGTGGGGGGGGCTGCTGGTGTAGGGGTACCGATGATAAGAAGGTAGATGCCACTGGATCAGGGCTCTTGGAAACCCTAACTGTCCTTGCAGGGTGTCCTAAACTATCAGGGGGTCTTAGGAAAGGGGGTGTTTCTCACAACAAGGATCCACCACGCAGGCGGTGCAAATTCACTCTGTGGGCAACACCATTCCAGGGGTCATTGCATTGTTTACCCTCACCATGGAATAGACCTTAAACAATATGAAAGAACCAAAAGGTTTCTTCTGGCCTCAATGAACAATAAGTTTAAGCCCACTTCAGAGTATAAAATGGATAGGTTTTTCCCATGGAAAGTCACTAATACAAAACTCCAATCCTTTATTAGTAGCTAAATTAAATATTTTTCAGTCTTGATCTTTATGAACATCATCATACTAATATTCATGTTTACAATTCTGATTTTTGTGTGTGAAATACTTTCTCATCAATGCATCCTTAAGGATGTCCGCTAAACACTTTCATTTCCAATAAAGCTCTGAGAAGTTCCTTCTCTACCTAAGAAATCCTTAGAAACATCCTTTCTTGCTCTACCTCTAGCTGCAAAGTTGGTGAGACTCCATGACTCCTGATCATATTATCCCACCCTCCTGCTGCTATTTTTGCCACTTCTCTTGGTGCACCACCCCCCCCACAGCCTGGTGCCCACATGATAAATCCGGCATCTGTCGTCATGCAGTTGGCCCCACCACCTCCCCCAGCCTCGTGCTGTCAGGAGTGTGCTCAAGGGACCAGTGATGCTTGAAGAATTTCTCAGGTCATCTGCACTGACCTAGAAAAGCAAAGAGGTTCTAGCTTTTGCCCACGGCTGGAGGCAGCGACCCAGCACTGTTTAGCGTGGCTAAAGCATTCAGCAGCCCGAGACACGGTTCGGGTGGCCACCCCAAAGTCAGGATGCTGAAGAGCAATGTGCATTCTTCAACTTTATATAAAAACCCAAATGACCCCAACTGACACTTCCCCCTTTTTGTTCTTTGGTGACACAGCTAAAACGCTATGATTCGGTTTTAGAAAATACACAACTCACTCAAAATTATTTTCCAAAAGGTAGGATTTGGCAAATGGCACAAATAGCCAAAAGGACCTCAGTGAGCAGAATGTGGGCTCTCTTACTTCTTGTTTGCAGCTTCCCACTCCCATAAGAAAATCAACTAAGAAACGCGGACGGGGGATAATTCCTTCTCCCGGCAGCTGAGCTGTAATCTAGCCTCTCGTTCTTTACTGAGCTCGCACTTGCTGGAGACATTTTAATGTCTTAATGAAAGGACAGGGAAATTATCACTCACTGATTTGTGTTTTTAAATTTGGAGTTTCTAAATTAAGCCTACTTAACGATATAGGCATGCCCATTTCCAGGACTGGATGTTCAGCTCCTACATTTGATGTGTCACCTTGAGGGTTTCCTGTGAGGTAATTATCATGCTGGGATGAGCTAATCTCCCCTAGAATAGTACACCTGCCTCATTCTGCTAACAAATAGGCCCCTGCCTTCTAGAGACTGCCTGACCTGACTTATTATATCTCTCCCATCAGCAGAAAGACTCATATCATCACTGGGCCAAAGGTGAATTGCCTAGAGACAAAGTTGGAATGAATTTTTTGCAGTCCCATTTCGCCAGACATTCAAACCACTTCATTCTGAAGAGTGGAGACCTTTAACTCTGTCACATATTTATATATGCTTATAAGGCCAGGGAAGGGTCTTTCTGCAGATCTGCTCCGGGTGAATGTATCAAAATAGTATGCCAGAAGAAACCGGGTCTGCCTCTCAAACCTTTTGTTCTCCAACGTTATTACTCTGAGAAAAGAGAAATACTGTTGCTGGTGGTTTAGTTTACTTGTGTTTTGGAAGTTGCCTGTGGATGCTTTTGTCATGTGGCGGTTGGTGTAGAATTTCAAGTGCGAACCCAGGCCAGAGCTGGAGAGGGGGTGAGGGCCACGCGAACGTCCGTCAAATCCCTGGAAAAAAAAAAAATGAAGATTTTCTCGCTGATGCCTGTTTTCCATGTAAAATGTGGCTTTGTTTTTTTATAGTTTTTCTTATTCCCTACAGCAAAAGAGGCTAATATTCATTTAAAACCCAATAACAATTAAAACCCCCAATAACAATTAAAACCTACAATGAACAACTGCTCTAGCTTTGTTTATTGCATGCATAAATAATCATACTTCAATGAACATGTTAGTATCTATGATCTCTTCCCAGATTAAGGTTGCCTCGAGACTGCTTGCTTTGGCTACTGTAAATGTGACATGAATTACGCTCAGGAAAATGTGTCTAACATGCTGGGTTTGAAGTAAATTATTTTCTTCTAATATACCTACACAACTGTCACAAGGAATTACACTGCAGATTTAGTGATGTTAAGTGTCAATTGTAATTTGGTGACAGCCATTTTATTGGCTATGCATATTGCTCTGCTAGGACTGCTTCTCAGTATGGAGGCCACCATATCATTAAAAACCAGTGATCCTTCACTGATGACATAATTTGACTGGCAGAGAGAGGAGCAGAGAGGGGCTTGCTTCCACCTGCACAGAATCTGCTGTATGTCAGAGATGAATTTGCCTTCAAATTAGAAACAGCACTGCAGATGAGGGGCTGTGATTTTGCTTGAGTTCTTTTAAGGCGTTTTTCTGGAATGGTTACTGAGCAGCTGATAGAAGTCTCCTTTAATATGTCAAACATATATATTATGCAGCCTGTAAACATTTCAAATATTTTTAGTTAGAGCCTACAGTGAGTTATCTATGAAACCGTTTCAGCTGAACTGAGCCACATGTATTTCTGCACACTCATCCATCCATTCTTTTGTCTACAACTCTGTCTTTGGCATAGGTTCCAGGAATAAAAATTTATGTGATAAAATGGTAACCAAAGAAAAAAAAAAAAAAAGCTCAACAAAAAAACAACCGAGATCTAATATGAGCTCCGTGCTTCGGCAGGTAGGATAAATCATCAGAGTTAAGTAAAAATTTACAGGAGGAACAGAACTATAATCATACATTCTGAAAATTTTATAAACTGACAATTCAAGTTATGTGTTTTATGCTAATATACATTGTGGTAGGGTCTAATAAACTGTGACTCACTCATAAATAGTAGAAAAGCTGATGGCACTCACACGCAAGCATATACACAGGCTCAAACACATTTTGTACTTATGCAGGAAACAGGAAATAGAGTCCAAGACTTTCTTAGCAAATTTAAATCAATATAACTGCATTCCAATTTCCGTATTTAAATTAAATTTCTTGCTGCAAGGCACTGTAAGGAACAAAGCAAAGTACCTTAAAAGAAAGTGTATCGCTCGTAATTTTACCTCATTTCACACCTATTTGACAGCTTCTCTTAGCCAATTGGCTTCACTGAAAATGCTAACAATATTCACCGGTTAGAGTCCTGCCCTTCTCTGTGGAGACCATTCCTCTTAGATATACTTCATTAGCTTTCAACATGGAAAAATAACTTTTTCCCTCCCTACACCACTGACACTTGCCACTGTTTTCCCCTTCTCATAACACAGCACTTATTTATTTATTAAGAAAAGAAACTTTCTAGAACAATAAATAGCATAAATTATTCAGCCAATTTCAGTCCAGCCACATAAATCATACCCAGGCAGACAAGCTACTTATGACAAATGCTTTGTCTAAGAGAAATACACCACTGAAGGTTTAATCAGAGGCGTTAAACATTTCAGACTTTCCCGTTTTTATTCTTGGCCAGGAAAACTCTATTTCTCTATCTACAGAGGCTCTTCAGAATGCTCTTTTTTCCCATGAGAATACTGAGACCATTTTTATCCACAGTAGGGAGGAGGGTGTTAATAAAAGTGCACTTTTCTGAAGAAAAATTCAAATGGGGGTTGGCAAATCTTCGCAATTCTTGAAAGCATATTTCAGGGCCAACTGTGGATATGTTAATAGCTTTTCACATGATGGGCCATCAAGTCCTACTTTTCGAGACTGGTCAGGGTGTTCCCACATCCACCAAAAAGAAAAAAAAAAAGCAAGTGGAATTTGGAAGCAGGATGAATCCAGAGTAGTTGGTAGAATCAGAAGACGCTGCTTCCTATTTTGTCTTGTCATTGACTCCCAAGGCTTCTGCCACGAATGTTTTTTAACTGAAGCTTCCTCCTTTACTGCCTTATTAATATAAATGGGCCCCATAAAAATGCTTGATTACAGCGTGGTCGGCTAAAATATGCCCATAAAAAAATCTTTTTTTTTTGGTAAGCTTCAAATAATGGTGATATTTTTTTCCGGTAGAAGGAATGAAATCTTAATTCCCCTAATACTTAAGTTGCGAACTTTTCCCCTTAGTTATCATTTAACTGATTTTTAGACCATCAGTGATTCAAGGCATGTATGTATGTTATTGGGGACATCAGATATTTGTGGTGACTTTGAAACTTAAAAAAAATTAGGTCCATGTTTGATCTGGAGAACCGTTTACTCTAAGGAGAAAGATTCTACTCTCCTAAAGCTGTTCGTGAGGTGTTTTTGTTCCGTTTCATTTTGTTTACTTTTGACAATGGAAGGCTTGGCACTCACTGAAGAAATCCAACCATTTCATCAGTGAAAATGGTCACGACTGAGTGAAGAATAGCCCGTTTCCTCGCCCAGCTTTAGTCAAAAAGGGGACTAATTGTCCACAGTTAAAACCACTAGGGAACACTTCGAGAAGGTGGAAATAAGCTGGTCGTGCAGTAGTAGAGGATCCAGGCGCTGTCGTTTTGGAGAAGAAGGGCAGAGACAATGTCATGGAAGGTTTGTCTACACCGAGGGTCCCCCAACTCTTGCTGCGGAAAGCGTGTCCCAGCAGCCCAGCGCCCCCCCCCCCCCCCCGCCAGCATCTGTGAAGGCACTCCTCCAGTGAAGCCAGAAGAAAAGACCTGACCAGGAACACAGCACGACTTCCCTCTGGGCCTGTTTTCCACGGTAGTTTCTGGACGCAGTCTTGCTTACCTTACAAGCTCTGAGTGAATTGTGGCCCAAGCAGCTGTGGCCGTGGGCCATGTGACGAAGTGTTCCTTTCCGATGTACATGTGGCATTTTGCCATTCAAAGGTACAGCACACGGATCTCCTGAGGAGCATGCATCAAGTTTATTTTCTGACTAGTAAATGAATAAATTTTTCTGACTCAATTGGGAATGAAAAGAAAATAACCTGCCTTTGGAGCTATCCCAAGATCTGATTCCTTTGGAGCGGTTCATGTAATTTAACAACAACAACCCAGTCATCAGAGAGCTCTGGTCTAAGTCCATAGCAGCTATAAGCCTTGCAGATGAGGGAACTCTGGATCCACAGGGGCTAAGGTAGATGTGGGTAACTTTGAGCAAGCCCCGTGGGGAGAAACTTGAGCTCAGGGAAATGTCAGTAAGATTCCAAGCACCCTATTCTAGACAGACTCATTTAAATCCCCAAGTTTTTAGGAGATGATAATACAAGGCACTCTTAGAAATGGTTTGGTTGTGATGATAGTCGGTCCAGGCTTTGTCTCCACTTGATTATACTTGTCATCTCTTCTGTCAGGGCGCTGGTGAATATATAAGAAATTGGGGGGGAGCTATAGCAGATTAGGGAGGAAACTAAAGAAGGCAAGTGCAAGGATTGGGATCTTATACCAAGGAGAATTTGAATTTTATTTATTTAATTAAAAAAAATTTTTTTTTTAAGATTTTATTTATTTATTTGAGAGAGAGAGAATGAGAGACAGAGAGCATGAGAGGGGGGAGGGTCGGAGGGAGAAGCACACTCCCCGCTGAGCAGGGATCCCGATGCGGGACTCGATCCCGGGACTCCGGGATCATGACCTGAACCGAAAGGCAGTCGCTTAACCAACTGAGCCACCCAGGTGCCCCGAGAATTTGAATTTTAAACGAAAGGAGAAAAGTCAATGCAGTGCAGAATGTTGTGATGTTTTCAATGAACAACTGCTCTTCCTGAATTTAGTTTCTCTTAGACCAAGTCATCATTGTCTGTAAGTAGAGTGAGCCTATGCCCCGATTTGCCCAGGACAGTCCCAGTTCATGGCGGTCGAGCAAGTTAGTTATAACTAATATCCCCTTGTTTTCTTAAAAGTGTCTTGGCTTGGGAGAAAAATTATACAGCTATCCTAAACATAAACAAAGCTCCCTTTGAAGTTAATAGATTTGTATAAAGGATGACAGAGGAAATGTTTTGGTTTGGTTTTCAAATCTGGTTTCCCTGAAGTGAGAGAGTGAGCAAGTGAGCAGGCAGAGGACATGGAAACCAGAGCAAGCCAGGCCTAGATGGTAATACACTCAGGCCTACGTCTTTCTTATTGTCATTATGTCCTTTGTCTTTCTTCCCTAGGTCTTCTGTGAGGATATTTTGAAATATTTTCAGATGAACAATTTAGGACTTCAAATAATTTCAGATTTTCTTCAGATTTCTAGTATAATATTCAGAAAAAAGTAAGGAACTGGATTTCATATGACTCGCTTAAGTTAATTAGGAAGTTGGGAATGGAATCAAATATCATTTTATTCCACTGTGAGAATTATCTTGGGTAGTGTATTAGACAGACGCTAGCCTTCTGAGAGCCATCAACAATGAATCCTAAGTAGGATATGACCAAGAGATTCAATTTTCATATGATTTTGGAGAAGTTCTGATTCCGTCAAAGTTAAAGGAAACTGCCAATAAGTTAACTGAAGAAACAACATGATTAACAGTGTTTGTAAACATGGAAACTACCTATTTTTAAATATTTAAGCATGATTTTTTCATAAAATTAGAAATTTCAATTAATCATACTACTTATGTTAATTCTTTAGAAGGTAAAAAGTACACTTCAGAAACTGACGAATTTTTTTGATTAAACACAGGCTGGTTAATGTGAGGTTGCTGTGAATAATGATTTTGGGAGTATTTTTCTTAGCCAAGGATGCATTACATTAATTACTTTAAAAATGCATACATGAAATGATACATTCAAGGTCTTTGGAAAAACAGGAAATGTAGAGTACTGGTATGTTTTGCTAAGAATATTATCTTCTATTTTGGTTCACTTATTTTTCATGTAACAAAACTTTAAATTGTTAATTGAGGAAACACCTGTTTTACCTGATTTTCTTAAGCACACTGGATGGATATTGGATGCCTTGCAGCAAAACTCTCATTAAACCAAGGATCCCGTGATATGCACTACAATGGCTGAATTATTGCTTCGAAGAGAATATTATACTAAAACTTCACTGCATCACGATCCTCAGGGACTTTGCTATAGAATTACTTGTAAATGGAACCATTTTATAAAAACATCCTTCCGAAGCTTCAGGATTTCACAGAATTGGGTAAGAAAAGATACTTTGTTATAGATAAGGAATTGATTTAGAGAAGAAAAATATTAGAATCAAATGAACATTTCTAGAGCCTATTTTATTTAACCTCTCTATAAACTGCCTGGAGAAGCTTAGATGACAGAAATGTCCAAACCCAAGTGTGCTGCTATTTTCTTGCACCAGCAGGCATAGTATCTTCCCCTGGCAGAGTCTTTGATGTGTGGGTAGCATGTGACCCGAGCCAGCCCAATCAGAGTACTCTGAGTACTGGGCTAGAAACGCTTTCTTTAAGCAAGTTGGCCCATCATTGCACTAGCTCCTACCCTAGGAGGAGCTGTTTTAGAACGGTCTTATTGGATACTCTTAGGATAATTATACTGATAGCACTTGCTGTGGGGTTTATATCAGGAGATGGTACGTTGTAAAATTTTCAAGCTTTATGATGACTTAAAGCCTTTAGATCAGTGGAAAGGCAAGGCTGTAGAAAGATTTGATTAGCTAAACAAAGTATCCATTATAGCAGGGACTTAATAAATTTTTGTTTTCTTTCTTCATGGCTGGTCAGTATCCATTCTCTGGTTTAGTCTCCACTTCTCCTTTTCAGTTTGATACATAGATTGGTTTCCTTCTGGCTTCCCTGGTGCAGTGCCTGGGAATTCCCTACCTATCTGCCATGGGGCATGGGAAAACCCCCCTATCAACCCTCACACGTTATTGTGGCTGATGAGTGAACAGTGCCCTACCATCCCATGTCATTAGAGAGTACGGTTTTACCTAATCACAGAGTAACTGGACATTCCAATCATTCTGTATACACATTTCCTGAGAGGAAAACCAGATTCGGGGGTAAGGTTGTGGCAGATTGTATATTCCCCAAATGACCACAACATTTCCTTTCCCCCGTGCTCTTCTAGAACTTTGCCATTCCCTCAATAAGAGGTAGAGTCTATGTCTCTTTCTCCTAAAGCTGGGCGGGTTTTGTCAACTGTTTTGTCTAAGAGAGTACGGCGGAAGTGATGGTATGGGATTTCCAAAGCTAAGTCCAAAGAGGGAATACAGTTTCTGCCCTGGTTCCCTCTCTGGGGATGATTTCCTTAAAATGCAGTTGGTATGCTGTGAGGAAGTGCAGGCCACATGGAGAAGAACAAAGACCCCTCTCCGTCACCAGTCAGCACCAACTTGCCAGCCATGTGAGCAGGCCAACTTGGAGGCAGATCATTCTGTACTCAGTTGGGCCGCCCCTTCCGATGCTGTGTGGAGCAGAAGCAAGCTTTCCCTGCTAAGCCCTGTCTAAACTGCAGATCTATGAGCAAAAATAAATGGATGCTATTGTTCAAAGTCATTATTTTTGGTGATTTGTTACGTGGCAAATGATAGTAATCTTCATCACTTTTTGAGATAGAGGTAGAGGTAGTATTATGCTCATTTTATAGAGTAGGAAAGAGAGGCATCCAACAGTTAAATAATTTGTCAAGGTCACCCTAGTGGTGAATAATGGGGGCAGATTCTCGAGACTCCTTCATGGCACAACTTCCCACAGAAGCTACAACACCAGCCTATCAGTCACGAAATGGCAGTAGATAGTGTGAGGTCTAGAGACAAACCACTGGCAATTGAATGCTCAAATAGTGCAGAGCACTGATTCATATCCTGGGGAATCAGCAGTGAAAGAAACAGGAGAATCCTTGCCCGCATGGAGCTTCCTTTGCAGCATGTGAGAGACAATAATATGAAGCCTTTAGCATGTAAAGCATTTACCACAGTGTCTGGCACATAAATGCAATGTGAATATTGGTTATTGGTATGATTATTGAATGTGAAAAGACTGTGGTTATTATCTGTGACCCGGATGTTATAAACAGTATTGTCTGTCCATTTTAATGTCTGTGTTTCAATGGATGAGAAACGACATTTGATTTTTGCGAGCAGAGCACAAATTTGAAACTGACAGGTAATTCTAGCAAATTATACAGTACCTAGTGTTTAATATTCAGCTATTATATAATGGCCTTTAGGACTCTGTGCATCTACAAAGAGTTGTCAGAAGGGGCATGAAAATAACTTCAGAGATACTAAAAAAGATAGTCTAATAGTAGCTTGACCGTGCTTGAAAAGTAAAATCTTGATTATCGGTGGTGTAATGGTGGGCAGGAAATGTGTTGATAATTGAAGCCAACAGATAGCCCTCAGCTCCCTGGTTCATCAAACCTTTTCCCAGAACAGATAAGCAGCAAAATTGGCTGGTTTAAATTTCACTTCCTTTTATTGCTCCTGTGGACATGCTAATGAATAATAGACAAGGAGAGGCAAGAACCCAGGTAATTGGTCTGTTGTGGATGTGTGGTGCTAGGAAGAGAACTTAGAGTCTCCTCTGGTCTAGTTCCCTCATTCTAGAGTTGAGGAAGCTAAAGCCTGCGGGTGCTAAGTGTCCCGATAGCACGTGGCTGGTGAGCATCATGGCTGAAGCCAGGTCCCAAGTCCCAGGTTGCTCATTTATACAGCTTTCATCGATTTCCACTCCCACTGTCTCATTCCTCCATATCAGCAACTACTAATCATCTGGGATCTATGTACAAGTAATTGAGTTAAACAGAGACTAGGATTTCTTTTTCAATATCGTGATCAGTAAACATGGGGCCAGGAAGGTTTTCCTTCTGAATTAGAGATTCAGAATTCCAGCCTCTGTGGGCTTGCACAAGAGATTGACTCCACCTGGAGTGAGCCTGTGTGTTTTAAATTCTCATCCTGGGCGCTTTCCCACGTAAAGGAAGCCCGCTCATTCTCCTGGTTGTTAGAGGAGGTCATCGAGAGGCCATGACCGCTAGTTGACCCCCAAGCTAGATCTGGGCAATTAGAGGCTCCTCACTGCCTTCCCTGTGGGTGGAATGTACGCTCTCCCCACCGTTCCCACCGTGGGAGCAGTTTTCAAGGACACAGCCTTGAGAGAGCAATGTGTTGTTGAGGCCGTCCGGATGGTATAGGACTGAACCCAATTAAGGCTCCTATATAAACTTTTAAAACTCTTGTCTGCTGGTGTGGAGATCTACTCGTCTCAAGGGAGCCCAAAGCAAGCCTTGTAAGTAAGTTTTTTGGCTTATTAAACCTGCCACCTGCCAATCTGGAGTGCTCCCTTTCTTCACTCTCCCCTTGCTCTCCGTGCATAAGGGCCAGTTTGTGAACCAACAATGGTCTGGCTGAGATGCCACGAAGCCTTCCCTGAGCACCGTGGCTGAGCTACGTAGTTGGTTCTTCCCTCAACTTACCTGGTATTACAGCCCCATAGAATTATTTCTGTTCTAGGGCGCCTGGGTGGTTCAGTCGTTAAGCGTCTGCCTTCGGCTCAGGTCATGATCCCAGGGTCCTGGGATCAAGCCCCGCATCGGGCTCCCTACTCCGCGGGAAGCCTGCTTCTCCCTCTCCCACTCCCCCTGCTTGTGTTCCCTCTCTTGCTGTGTGTCTCTCTGTCAAATAAGTAAAATGTTAAAAAAAAAAAAAAAGGAAAATTACTTCTGTTCTAAATTGTAAGCTCCTTGAGGACAGACAAGAATTAGGGCGACTGGATCAATATGTTATCATCCACAATACGACAGTCTGTACCTGCTATGATACATATCATAGATCTTTCCTAGTTTAGTAACAAGTTTCCAACCTGTCTCAGGGTATCGTAGCTCCCCACTTGTATTTCACTGAATTCCAATCAATGGCAAATTGTGAGGTCACGTGAGTGTCAATGGCAAGAGTAATAAAGCAACAGGAGGAACATGCTTTTTTATCAGATTACTAATATGCAGTTGGCATTATGAAATGATTTAATTTACTCACTTTGTAAATATTTGGATCACTTTTAGGTAAAAGGCAACGTGTTAGGCTTCCTGTTGAATAAAAAGCTGAATAAACGTACGTGATTTATCCTAATAGTGTATGATAGTTTGTCCAAACCATATTTTCCATAATGCTTTTCCTGCCCCTGCTCATAGGAGATGCAAGTAGGACTAGGGGTGGAGAGGTGGTTGTTATAGTTTTAATTTCCCTTTACAGCCATCCATTGGAAACCAGCTGTGCTTGCCTAACATGTAACATAATGTACTCAGGATTAAGAGATGACTAGTCAGTTCTTCAGGGTTCTCTTTTCTTTCTTTCTCTTGCCACTTTGGGCATCGGAATCTTAATTTCAATAGTCATTTGTGTCCACCTTACTCAGATAACTGTCTGTTACAATATTTGAAAGGGATATTAAGTTGCACATTTAAAAAGACTGTTGACAGGTTTAATTGAAAAAATATGCTGTACACAAGAATATATGTATATGTTTCCTGAATTTTTGAGATTAACTTTTAATTTTTTTTCACTAGGAATTGGCAAACCCTTCAGTAAGATGTAGTTTAGAGATTTTTTTTCCTTTTATGGTTTGAATTTACTGTCTTCTCTTTTTGCCCAGCTGTATTAATTAGGTTGCTGGAAGAATTGAACATGTAAACAACCACTTCAGTAAAATGTGGCCTTTTCTGTAATTGAGGTGTATGTAAAGATCACAGGGAAAGGATCCTTAAGCTTTGCTTGGGGAAACCAGAAAATTTCTTCAGAGGTAAACTTTCAGTTGAATGTTGAGAATGGTGTGTTTTCTACTTGTACAAAGGGAAAAAGGGAATGTTAAACTGAGTGAATGGCATTTATTCAGATACTCACCCATTTTATTGAACAATGATTTATCGACCGTCTTAGATAAGCCAGGCATTGTGGCAGGTGCCGGAGATACAAAAATGTGGATGTAATCCTAGATACGGAGGAGGTTCTTGGAGAGAAAGATGCAAACAGATAATTATAAGATTGTGAGTGAAGTGATAGAATTATGCACAGAGCTTCATGGCAATAAACATGAAGGATTAAAAGAATATTATCTGTTCAGAGAATTAGAAGTATAATTGAACTACAAGAATGGGGCAAAGGTAAGTAGAAGCGGGAGTGGTTGGGTATGAATATATGGAAGTATGAAGAACTTTGAATGCACTTAAGAGATAGTAGATTCTCTCTTGTCTTTGTTGGGAAACTGCTGAGAAATTTTATGCAGTTAAATTTGCTCTCATTTATACGTTCTATCACCAGCAACAGTGTGAAGGGACAGGCACGAGTTAGGAGATTATTGCAGTAGTTCAGGCAAGAGATAACACATACCAGGATTGGCAGTGGCAGTGAGGATAAAGAGAATGAAATTTTTACTAACTGATTTGATATGGGGTTAA
This sequence comes from Neomonachus schauinslandi, assembly GCF_002201575.2. Classification (NCBI taxonomy): domain Eukaryota; kingdom Metazoa; phylum Chordata; class Mammalia; order Carnivora; family Phocidae; genus Neomonachus; species Neomonachus schauinslandi. Next base: position 68,996,294 of record NC_058409.1, on the reverse strand, counting down.
AGGAGAAGGATAAATATAGGATAAATGTAAATAAAGGCCAAGTTTCTTGTTTTGCAATGAGTGGGAGGTAGAACATGTAGATCAAATACAGTTTTGAGGGAAAGATGATGAGTCACCATCCGTTGGCATTTTCAGATGAATATAATCTACCAGGAAATTAGATTTAAGAGTCTGAGGACAGAAATAATGCTCTAGGCAGATTAGGTTGGGGAGACAGAAGAAAGATGGTGGTAGAAGGTAACACTGCTTGGGAAGCATGCAGAGGGTGAGAAGAGATGAGGGACAAAGACAGAATTTCGGAAGCTTCAGAGCTTTTTTAAAAGGAGGGCTGGAGAAGATGAACTTAAAAGGATCCTGGGAAGAAATAGCCATAGCAAGAGCGGAGGAAGCGAGAATTTCATGTCCTGGAAATCATGGGAGGAAAGTGTTTCAAGGAACAACTGGTCATATGATAGTCTAGAGAGCTCCAGTATGGTAAAGGCTAAAAACTACCAATCAGATTTGTTAAGCGGTCACTGATAGATAGGCTTGGTGGTAGAAGCACCGTTCTGAGGAGGAAATGGAGCTGTGTTACGCTGGGGTAAGGAATAAGCAAGAGGCGTTGAGATTTTGAAAGTGAATCCCTTTCTATGGCAACTTGTATGTGATCAGAAGAGCATACTCAGGGTAGTGCCTCTGCAGTGGTTGCATCATTAAAAGAGACTCTTTCAAGATACGGTGATGGTGTTCACTCCCAGGTTACATTCCCAGGGAGAAGGGAGGCCACAAGATGGAAGAAGGAGTGGAGATAACTAGCCAACAGTATTTCGGAAGAGGCAGAGGGGAAAGGAATGAGGCTATTGTTTCTTTTCTGTCTGTCCCATGCTGTTCTTGTCCCATAACACACTGAGAAAGGCAGGTCATTTCCTTATAAAACCTGAATATTAATTTGGTCTCCATGTGGTGCAGTCTCTGTGGTGCTGAATTCAAAGGAACACAGCCCAGCTACCAAAAAAGTAAATTAAATTTTTTATTGGTGTTTCTCTAAAAATGCCTGGGGCAGGGGAGTACAGTGCTAACTTGGAGTAAGACTTCTTAAATTTCTCCTTTGACATCTCTCCCCCTTAACAATCCCCCCTCCCCCCACTTACCATGGTTTCATTCACTATGTAGTTCCCATAGCCCATTGCGAAGCAAGGCACACTACCATTCCTTTTCAACCCCTCTCCCTCTTGCCAAAGTCACACACTTGAAACCGTCAGAACGATCTTTCCTGCTACATATTTGCCAAAAGAAGTTTGCTCTGTTAGAGAGGAAGAGAACAAAGGGACACATGGAAATAAAGAGGAATTGAAGCTAAGGAAATGGCCTAGTAGTTCTCAAACTTTCGTATTCATCAGAATCACCTGGAGAGTTTGCTCAAACAAACTCCATCTGATCTCCATCCCAAGAGCTTGTGATTCAGTAGGTCTCGGGTGGGCCCAAGAATTTGCGTTTCTGTTAAGTTCCCGAGTAATGCTGATGCTTCTGGTCTGTGAAATACACCTTGAGAACAACTGAACTAGTTAGCTTAATGGGAAGCAAATCAGAGCAGAGACTTGGAAGCCGTGGAATGCTATTACTAAAACCAAGGTAGGAGGCATGGTTTTTATTAAAGGCAAAAAGGCAAGTCTGGTTGTTAGAAGTCGTGAAGCAAGGTCTACCTGATGCTGAGCTACTGACTTACTGGCCTAGGTTCTTTTGCTTTTTCTGGTGAGTTGTAACTTCTTTCACAGTTAGAGGAAGGGATACCTGCGGGGGGTGGGGGCGGGGGGGTAGCGGGGCTGGTCCAGGTGATGGGATTGGAGGCATTCAAAGGCAGAGAGCAAGGCCGGTTTTCATGCATTAATTGAAAAAGGACAAACTGGTAAGTGAGGTAAAAATTGTTACTACAGTTTCTTCCCCAGAGGCTCTCAAGACATTTTGCGACTCATCCAAATTTATTTTTGCATCCAGACTGAAGTAGCTTTTCTGACCCTCTAGGTGAGTGTTTTTTCCACTTAAAAAGTAGGTAAAGGTGTCTTTTTATAAGCAGTTAGGTAGTTTATGAGTCTAATGTGTTTGACAGGTTTACCCAATATGGAGAAATGATAAATATCCAAGTGCATTTCTTAACTATATAATCATGTATAACTTCAGTGACATTTGAGCCATATAGTTCCAGTTCAAGTTAAATAACCAAATTTTCATACTGTTGAGTAACGAAACAAATTTTATGCTTAAGATAACCCTTAAGAACTTGTCAATGTACTTTTTACAGTACTTTGTTCTGCAGAAAATGTTGACTTATGTCCAGATAAACAGATGCGAAAGCAGGGAAAAGTATTAGGCAAGTGAGTCTTTGTTTTAGAAATTCTGATATAAGTTTAACACAGGTTAAAAAAAAAGTTTGATTCCCCTCAGAATTTTTCTAAGCAAATAATACTTAGAATTCTTCATCATATTGCTGTGTCTATTGCTATACAGTTGAGCAAGTTAGTTTGCAAGGAAATAACTGCATTTGTGAGAGGAGAAAAACAACAGACACATAATCACCTAAACTTTGGACAAACCTCTGAAATGGAAGCCCATATAGCAATGAAATCACAATGAAATTATAAATTTATGGAGGAAAAGCTGGGAGGTTAATTTTACCCTTTAAAACCTCAATGAAGCACAAAATTCAGGGGAAAAACTAATAATGACTAAGAATTGTAAGATTTGGAACATCAACTCAGCAAATGAAGACATTACCACATGGCAGACATTAGCCAATAAAATGCATCCAATCACTCTAAAATGAGCTCATAATGCAAAATGTGAGCACTGTGGATTTCTGGAGAGATGGTGCATTTATGAAAAAAATCCATTTATTACTTTCTGTGACTGAGCTCATTCAATCCACATTTACTGAGCATAGACAATGGCCTTGCACTTTGTGCGAGGTGCTTAGGAGGACGAAAAGAAGGTATCAGGTACAAATCCTGACCTTAAGCAGATTACAGTTTAGTTGGAATGGGTGATTGGAGGGAAGAGAGACAAATAATTGTAGGATAAGGAGAGACGCCAAAGATAAAAAGAGAGGCGGAAAGAGGAGGGTGAGAGAGGAGGAGGCAGAGTCTAGGATGGTCTTCACGGACGAGAAGCAATTGGATGGAGCCTTACAGCATACATAATATTCTTTGGTTGTTATTTTACATGTTCTCAAAGGACATACCGCATCACTAAACGGAAAATGCCATGACGTACGTGTTTCCAAGCGGCAATTTGATAGCAAACCAACACACCTTAGCATGCAGATCAGAACAAATGTGAGTATAAAACTCATGAATGGATTTAAATCAACATAAGGTAGTTTATGCATCAAGCAACAAACTTCCCCTATATCACAGTGGCCTAAACTACAGTTTAGACAAGATAGATCATCTGTAGAAAGGTTACATCGTAAAAAGTGAGGAGAGTGGTTTGGAGGCAGGGGAGAACCTTTACGAGACTCTTGGAATAAGTTGGGGCAAGAGATGATGAGGATTTGAACCAATACAGTAGGGAAGGATGATAAAGGATCAAGGGATTTTCACAGGTAGATTTCATTGGAACTATTCGATGTAGGGACTGAGAGAGGAAGAGGCATTAGACATAATTCGCATCTAGTTTGGTTGACTGGGTAGGTGGTGATGCCATTAACCAAGAATATATCATCATTTACCCAGAAGCAGCCAGCAGGTTTGGGATGACTTTGATTGTGGTACTTATGGGAAACATCCCTTTGGAGATACTGACCAAGTAGTTAGAAAAACATATTTGGGGGGTGCCTGGGTGGCTCAGTTGGTTAAGCGACTGCCTTTGGCTCAGGTCATGATCCTGGAGTCCCGGGATCGAGCCCCGCATCGGGCTCCCTGCTCGGCAGGGAGTCTGCTTCTCCCTCTGACCCTCCTCCCTCTCATGCTCTCTGTCTCTCATTCTCTCTGTCTCAAATAAATAAATAAATAAAATCTTTAAAAAAAAAAAAAAAGGAAAAAAAAAAGAAAAACATATTTGGGTCAATGAAGAGAGATGGGATGAAGCATGTAGATTTGGAAACAATTGGTTTTAAGGTAACAGTGGAAGCTGTGGGATGGCTGTGATTTCCCTGGGAGGAGGGAGCTGAGCACAGAACTTTGGGGAAAGCCTTTACGGAATAAAGAGATGAGTCCAGAGTCCAACTCTGCTCTTTTCTAGAATAGGCTTTTATTAGTTTTCTTGGGCTGCTGTAACTAAGTATCACAAACTGGGTGGCTTAAACAACATAAATTTGATGAATTTTTTGTCTCCCAGTTCTGGAGGCTAGAAGTCCAAGATCAAGGTGTCAGCAGGGTTGGTTCCTTCTGAGGGCTGTGAGGGGGAATCTGTTCCATGCGTCTCTCCTAGCTTGTGGTGGTGTGCCAGGAATCTTTGGCATTCTTTGACTTGTAGGTGCATCACCCCGATCTCTGCCTCTATCTTTGTGTGGTGTCATCCCTGTGTATGTGTTTCTCTCTGTGTTCAAATTTCCCTTATTTATAAGGACTCTGATCCTATTGGATTAAGATCCACTCTAATGACTTCAGCTTAACCTGATCATCTGCCAAGACCATATTTCTGAATAGGGTCACATTTTGAGGTACTGGGGGTCACGATCTCTACCTATGAATTTTAGGGGGATAAAATTCAACCCCTAATAGGCTTCAGAAGAACCCCCTCCTCCCATCATGTTTTGGAGTCAGGAAAAAGAAGCTGGACTGCAATAGCCTGAGAATTAAGAGGAGATAAGAATGCCAAGGCTGTGAATGTAGACTTTTTTATTTGGAACTGTATCCATTACAAATCAAATGGCAAGAGCTAGGGCTCCATGGATGATACAATTTCCAGAACAAACTGCTTCAAGTTTGCCAAAGAATCATTCAAAGTCTGTGGTATCTTAGCAGTGCTTCCTGCAAGATTATTTCTTCAACCTGAAACATATGGGCTTGTTTATTCGGTGAATAATGGTGCATAGCCCTAGAACATGAGTTAGTAGTCATTCATTTTGCATCTAGTGTAATGTGCTCTTTTCTGATGAAACTTAGAAGTTTGAGTTTGAAAAATGATGTGTCTAAGAGAGTATGGACTAAGCAATTTTAGATATGGCAGAGCAATAAAAAACATTCTTGCCATGGATTCGTTGGAGGTGCAAGGACACAGATTAACCTTGGGAGGTGTATTATAGCATTTATTTTTTCAAAAGAAAGGGAAGACTTGGTATTTAAATTCTCACTTTATTTGAGGAGGGAAAAATATAAATCTTGGTGTGTCTGAAAAATATTAAAATGTTCACAGAATTAACCGTCAGTGATAATATCAAATGTCACATTTCTACTTCATCACATATTGGTTGGGAGCAACTGAAATATGTAACCATGGCCTACCAGGCTTTTCTTACGGTGTGTTAGTTTTCTACCAAATTTTCTGGGTGTAAGTATGTGTATATAGTTTTGTTTGGGGTCTTAGGTGATGTGGTTTGTGATTTGCAGTTGGATTTAAAATAAACACCAAGGAATTCAAGTGTTTTTGTAACAGAATTTTATTTTATTTATTTTATTTTTTAAAGATTTTATTTATTGGGGCGCCTGGGTGGCTCAGATGGTTAAGCGTCTGCCTTCGGCTCAGGTCATGATCCCAGGGTCCTGGGATCGAGTCCCGCATCGGGCTCCCTGCTCCTTGGGAGCCTGCTTCTCCCTCTGCCTCTCTCTCTCTCTCTCTCTGTCTCTCATGAATAAATAAATAAATAAAATCTTTAAAAAAAAAAAAAAAAGATTTTATTTATTTTTTAGAGAGCGAGTGAGAGAGAAACAGCATGAGAGGGGAGAGGGTCAGAGGGAGTAGCAGGCTCCCCGCTGAGCCGGGAGCCCGATGTGGGACTCGATCCCAGGACCCTGGGATCATGACCTGAGCCGAAGGCAGACGCTTAACCATCTGAGCCACCCAGGCGCCCCTGTAACAGAATTTTAATAGTATTTATCTTTTAGTGACATTTGTTTATCCTCCTAATTTCCCTTATGTATGTATGTGTGTATGTATGTATTTATTTATTTTGGTTTAGACATTATACATGTTGAGAGAGCAACCAATTGAATATATTTTTCCTAAACATTATACATTAAAATCCGTGATGCTTCTAGAGCATTTGGATTCTGAAAGAGCGGTTTCATATCTTAGGGTCTTTTGTTCTTTTTCACAATTTGTGTAAGTGAGATGTACTGTTCCTGGGGGAAAAACAGGGATAATGTAGACAGATATTGAGCTTTCTCTCCCCAGGTGAAAATTCAGAGCATCCGGCTATTTATATGTGGTACGTTTTCCCATCACTAGGCACAGAGTGACCACAGTGGAGATTGAAGGTGTCGTGCAGCTGTGCTGGTATGATTTTTCTGTCCTGCTTGCCTGAGTGTTCTCCTTTGCGATTGGTCTTGGGGACTTGCTGTTGCTTCTGAACCTGGTGCTAGGTACTGAGTCCCCTCCTTTCTCTCCCCGACAGGTGGAACAGCACCTCTCCTTGTTTTGCCCACGTCTCTACATTTGCTCTGAAGGCAAAAGGACTAAACCTTGTTTTATGCGGAAACATTTAAAATGTTAAGTCAGAAGAGAGTCAGTAAAAAGAATACTGGAGTTGGAATTAGAAAACGTATCAGATGTTCTTTAATCCTTATTAGGCTGCTTATAGCTGTGTATTCTTAGACACGATATTCAACTCTTACTCATTCCTCCCTTCATTAACCCATTGGCTCTTCCGTCCATTCATCTACTTCTTTCCAACAAGCATTTATCAAATGTTTCCTGTGTTGTAGGCACTGTGTTAGGCACAGACGTTAAGATAAAAACCACATACCCTATCTTCTAGGAGTTCATAGATAGGTTGGGAAGATAAAAAAAATTATGGTAGGAGTGACGAGTGTTATAGTAGAGATAATCATGTGTAAATGAGGAGGTAAAATAATATGATTTCTAATGTTCTTTTTACTTCTATAATTATATGGTTCTAAGTCTATAAAAATCCTAAAAGCTGTTCGCATGCCTTTCGACTTGGGGATAAATCAGGCCTAGAGATATAAAGATAAAAAGTCAACCTGTTTCCTCCACTTAACAGGCCCCTGACTTGAAAGGAAAATAGACGAGTAATTGAATGTGTGTATGTGTGTACTTGCTCTCTGAGTCCTTGGACCACAGCATTCCTCGTTATTGCAGGTGATGAATGGCCCTGGCATCCTGGCACCTTGGATTACAATTTGTTCATGGTCAGGGGAATTGGGAAGGGAGTGAATGGTAGTCCCTGTGTGCTAGATGGAGTAAGGCAAGAAAGGTAGAACTTTGTCATTCTTATCTCCATGTGTTAGAGAGGTGAGTGGAGTCATCAGAGAGGTGAGAGCAAGACTCCAGAAATGTGCTGGGTATTTCTTCCTGCACCCGAAGACATTTTAGAAAGAGTATAGGCAACACGTGACTTGTGGATTTACATGGCAAAAGACAGAACGGTAATAACTAATGTTTCTCATTTGCTGCTATAGACACCATCTAGGCCTGGTGGAGACATTACCCTGTAAGAGTAAAACTTCTCTTGAGGCAGTTAGGATGGTTAGTGACTATTACTCCAAAGGTTTACCTCACATTCTTTGCAACCACCCGTTAAAAAAGAAGGCAACTGAAAAGACTTCAACAGGTAGACTTTGTACAAGTGTAATAAAGCTCGTGTGATTGACGTGTTTAAACAGGCAGTGTTTAATCAAACAGAATGCATTTGAGGAATTTCAAGCAGAGTTAATATAGTTACAAAGTGCTGGAAGGGCTAGAGGCACTGAGGGAGAAGGTTATCGAGAGAGAAGTATCTATAGGGATGCCCTCCGAACCCGTAGGCCCAGAGGCCCAAAGGCGAAAATGATGTTACGTAGAATTCACATGTGGCTGAGGCTGCTGGTGTGGGCCCCGAGTTACCTGAGTACGACTTGGAACCTTGCTTACCTGTCACTATTGCGACTGCTGAAACTGCCATTAGAATCTGGGAAGAATGGCTTCTTGTTCTCCTTAGTTTCTCGCCAGTGCTGCCTACTGGCAGAACTTAACAGGCAGTCAGGCGGCAAGGGAGTCTGGGAAGTCCAGCCTTGCAAGCTTCCTGCCCATGAGGTACCAAAGAGGGTGGAGAAAAACAAAGGAGGAGCCAAGAGACAGTACACTCCAGCACACCTCCCGTTTTTTTTTTCTCTCCTTGATAATCTGGTTTATTTTCCTGAAGCTTGTCCATCACTACCAAGCCAGTGAAGGGGAGGGTGAATTAAACTGAGGGAAAGAGGAGGATATAACATGGTGGCAGTCTTGACAGAAAGAGGAAAGAAAATGAGGAGGTTGGAGAAGAAGGAAGACAGAAGAGGGATATGAGGTCAGATGAGAGTGTCCTTGAGTTCGTACAACTAGGAGTTCAAAGTCTTTGGGTTGGAGTAAGGTGAGAGATAGCCAAAAAATCCAATTAAAATGGTGGGATTCGTGGGTTGGGGTTAGGTTCAGCTTGCTACTTGTTTCAAGATCTATCTATCCTAGGAGAATTTCAAATTCCCTGAAGTCTCGTATTTATCGTGGCGTAACACTGATATGTTGCCACACGGTTGTTAAATTAGGAATAATTGAAAGAAGACATGAGGGTTAAATAATGCCCCTGGTTTGCCATGGTCCATGAGGGCATCAGGGGATTCTGTAAATTCTTAAATCTCCTATTACTAAGAAAATCCTTGGAATGCAAGAAGCTGGGGATCAGGGCAAGAACGCTACAGAGGCCAGGGAGCTTGTTACAGAAAGTGATAAGAGAATCTGAGGTATTTGGGAAGAGGTGCCACCATCAGCCTCCTTCCTGTAAGTCCCCCAAAGTACCAGGAAGTACAAAACATAACATGTGGGACCCTAGCACAGAGTACTCAGTGAACAGATCAGCAGAGGCCAGCGAAGACCGCGATGCTAGTACACAGGCCAGAAGTCCTTCCCCTGTCACCGTTAGGACATGAGATCATCTCCTTCTACCCAAAGAGCACCTTGGGGAAAAGAGAGAGGGGTGTAAGCTCCCTTGAGAGGAGAGAATTAGCCTTGCTAGAGAATTTAAAGCAGTCTTTTTCACCAGTCACTTAAGGGTCAAAGCGGGAGATGGGAATATCTTGGGTGCTACAGAGCAAGATATGATGAGTTATATGGTGGAGGAATGCATTCACACCTCATAAGCTTATTCTTTGGAATCTTGTGATATTATGAAAGGTGTCATGCTCATAATTGGTTATAATAAATGAGAACAATTTTTTTCCCGCGTGAACCCTTTTTAGAAGGAATTATTTAAAATACCAGTTTGTCCGTATATAAAGTAGAACAGTCCCAGAAAATTAGTTACTTTTGAATTACTGCATTTATTGTCTCATTTGATATAGAATAGTGTAAGCTAATTTTTGGGAGAAAGCTTTTATAATTATTCATTATTCATGTTATGGGAAGGTCGGTGTGGTATTTTTAAGAACCTATAGAAAACATGATCTTGTGTTCTGAGAAGCTCATAATCTAAAGTGATTCATTTATTTGTAAAGCTAGGGTTATTGTAAGAACAAAAGGATAGTCTTTATTAAACTTTATAAGCTAAAGGAGAAGAGATTGTTTCCATTCATCCCCATCTTTCCATAATGCTTTTGTAATGGGAACAAATATTAAAATGATCCATTCTTGTCAAAAGGGGGTATATTCAGATTTGGGCAATTTAATAAATAATAACAGAACTCCTAGGCTCCCTACCCTACTATGGGACCCTGACCCCAGAGGGGCCGTCCCAGAGTGAAGTATTCCAAAAGCCCATAAATTACATTTTTATTTTTAAAATTTATTTGTGGGAACTACAACATTGTATTAAATAATGACCTAAATAAGTAAGATAATAATTTAGAAATGAAATTGTTATATGTCTGTGCTTAGATTCCTAGAAACAATGTATACAGACTAGTTATTTGTGTCCATAAATACATGATGATCTCATAATGAGTTAGTTTATAGTTTTATGCATTAACTTCTCAGATTGCTTGAGTATCATTTTCTACTGGCTATATTATATTATTGGGTCACCATAATACTAAACTGTAGGACGTTTTAGCTGATAATTCCTGAAAAGTGCTTACTTTTGAAATAAAAAGCAAAGCAAAAAAAAAAAAAAATCAAGCCACAATGCTGACTGAAAAAAATATTTATATTTATATTAAACCCCTCAGCTAGATTCTCAAGACACATCACTGCTTAAAATGCAGTCACCTGACAAAAACAGTTCTAATTATTACCCCCTTGGGCTAACATTTTTCAGAGTGACTGGCTAAAATGCACTCCAGCTCATAATTTCTGTCTCTGACAGTGGAAGACATAACCTAGTTTCCTCTAATGCAAAAGTCTCTAATCTAGAGGGCAAGACCCTGCTCCATATAACACTGAAGGGAGAAAATGCAATTTGAGCACAAGGAAATTGCACACATAGTTTGATAGTTCTACCACTCTCAGAATTTTTTTTTCCTCCTCAGGTTTAAATGTCTTGTTTTATTTTATACTAAATTATGACCTGGCTGAAATTGCTATGTTTTCTTTGTCATATTCTAGAAACCTCTTACTATAAAAGTGAAGGTTATTCTATAGTTCCATACTTTCATTTTTTCAGGGGGTGGGAATGTTCGCATTTTGACAGTTCAGCAGTGAAAACATTAAAAGTTACTGTGCTTGCTACAGCAATATTTTCTTCGTGTTGAATAATAGCTCTTTTGTCTTGGCAAATGGAGCATATATACTGCATTAGAAAAAGGTAATTAAATCGTTTTGAAAAGACGAAAGTGCAGATTTTTGACTTGGACTAATCAGTAACAATTTCACTGTTGAATCTATGAACGAACAAACTTTTATGATTGCTGGGAGAGGTGAATTAACCTCAGATTGTTCTGGTTCACTTCACAGGCGGTGGCTGAGTAATGCATTGCCCTGAAACTGATAAGCCGGAAGGCTGAAGAAGTTTCAAGGAAGTAAGTCAGAAGTCTTGCAAAGAAGGCAGCTATCAGGGTACGGTACTGGAGCTTTTCATGAGCAATTTTTATTTCTGGGGATTGGCGAGACTTCACCCCCTCTCCTATCTCTTTCTGCTGAGAGCTGCTGCTTAACACCTTCCTTCCAGCTGGGAGGGCAGCCGGATGGCTGCATATGCGGCTAACACCAGGATGGCTCCTTAGCGAGCAACCGGGGCATGAGTTTCCTCCTGGAGACTGCACATGTCACCTTCACGTCTCCTGCATCTTCCATCATTTATGTGAATATATCAGGGGGCTCTGGTAGAAGGCACTAGGCTATGAAAGTGCAGTCAAACTGGTGACTGAGAACAAAGGCCGCCTTTAGCTACGAATGATTCACTACAATGGTAAAGAATACTTTCTTTTTTCCTCCCAGAATGACTTTGAATCCTAAAGATTCACTGACTAGGCCTCCACACTCAAAAAATAAAAATGAAAGGCACAGAGAAAGGATTTTTTTTTTTTTTTCTCAAAACCTGATTTTGGTAAACATTTATCGAATTACTATGCACAGAGGTTTGACAATGTTATGGGTGAACTTGTAGTTTCAGGAGGAACATTTATACCCAGGAGTTCTCACACATGCTACTGTAACTTATCCCCTCACACCCCCGGCGCCCCCCCCCCCCCCCCTTCTCAGCTTCTGTCAGCATGTGTCACAGACTGATCAATCTCATCACTACATATGGAAATAGGGGGTGCTGATTTGGACAAGATTATTTTAAAAGTTATGTGACTGTATCTAACAGGTACTTTAAAATATCTCATGTGGCTCATTAACTGGCTTAATCCAATGAGTTAATAAAGAGACTCCATAGTTCATCTCTCGAATTCGAAAACATTGATTTTATTTTTCAATCATGAAATTACAAACATCAAAATGTTTTTGAAAGGTACTTGTTTTCCTAATACCCTCTATCATCTGTGTCCTTGGGAGCAAATACGAATAATGAGCAGGATTAGAAAGTATTTTATGCTTAACTCTATAACCCCGAGATTGGCACTAAAGCATCCTTCTCTCTCCCCTGCTCCTGGCCTGTTTAGGAAACTGACTTGGTCTCAACCAAGGTAACATTGAAAATATGGAGAGGTTTCAGCCCAGAAACACAGAATGGGCATCTTTGGTGCTAATTTAAGAGAGATTTATGGACACTATTTTGAGGAAACTCAGAGTATGGACGCACTTGGCAGTTTCTTGTAGATGTTAAGATACTTGCTTAAAAAGGGTTTATTTAGTATATTTGGTAATTGTATTTTGAAATTAAGTTGTCAGTAGAGAATACATGTCAGTAGAGAATACAGTAGAGGTAAATCTTGAAGGCAAGAAAATAGTTCACAACAAAGAATTAAATACTGAATACAATATTCTGGAAAATAGATGGGTATTAAACTTACCTTTATTGATATTAGTTATAGGTCCACAGGACTATGTCACAATCTATCCTTTGTTTTGTTTTAAGCTCACACTATTATTCCTAAGGGAATTTGAAAAATAGTGTATTGAAAAGATTGCTTCTAAGCTGTTTAGTCAGGTCTGTCTTTCATAAACTTAAGAGTTTCTAAATATTTCCAGATTTGGCTGTATGATATTATCAGAACAATTATGAAATACTTTCAGTAATACTGTGTCAACATGATCTTTGGTATTTTTTAAAATGCCTCTATTAACTGCTTCAAAACATGGAAGGTACTAAAAATAATTTAAAAATTAACTCAACTAAAATTAATGGCCCATCCATCCAGTATTAGTTTTATACATTGTACTTGTTGAGGGTTTACCATGTTCTAGGCACTCTGTTAAAGCTGTATGTGTTATTCTATTTGATCCTCAAAACAATGCAATGGAAAAGATTACCACTATTAGGTCCATTTTTATAAACGAGGAAACTGAGACACAGACACATGCCTGTAACTTGTCCAAAGGTTCATCATTGCTGACTAGAATCCTTGGTACAAAAACTTAGGTAGGCGGATGCTGTGTTCTTTGCCCTTATATTTTATTATATTGCTTTTTACTAGTTAATTTTGATTCAAAAACTATGTTAACATACAAGATAGGTCTTTTGAAAAATGTATGAGGGTAAAATTCATTAATAAGAAAAATAAAGATGGCTCTGTGAACCAATGGCCATAGTGATATCCCTGTGTCCTCCATCGCTGATCTTGACGCTTGGTAATAGCGTGGGGAATACATGGCATCTTCAAGGACAGAGCTGCACACTAGGCCCTTGGCCTGTGGGAGTGCTAAATATGAAGGCATGGGGTAATGGCTGAGCAGTTTTATGGAAAATGGGCAACTTTGTATTTTTTTCTCTTACATGTTAGTGAGATTTCTACATTATAACAAAAGAATACGGTATGTTTAATTAAAATATTGACCTACATATATCCAGGATAATAATATATAGTAAAATTACATATTAAGATAGCTCTTCTTTTTGAGAAATGACAGTCATGCTTTTAAAAAATATTCACTTTTTGATGCAAGTATAAAATAAATCCTCTGATGAAAATTACTTGGACAAAACTGAATTCAGGTTAAAAAGTGTGAATCATGAGTTTTCCAGGAAGAGTTTTATTTTGACCTAAATGCTGTCTGAGAGATGAACTTCAAGCTTGATACATTTTTAACATGACAGAAGCGCGGTGGCCTCTCGGTGGGTGTCAGGGAGGAAACACTTTATCTACCGTTGCTCGGCCAAGGGGCCCAGCAGCCTGGGGTCTCTCGCTGGTCTATTCCTGATCCTCTCTTAGCAGAAAGGACAGAAAGCAGAAAAAGTGAAAGTTGCTTCTGAACAGATTATTTTCATTTATGGAGTTCATAAATGCAGAAAGTTAATGTAGAGGCAATTAATATTCCCGATTCTTTTTTGGTAATAACATGCAACCACTAAAATCTTGCTAAATTTTTTTGTCAAAGGTGAGAAAATGTGTAATTCTATTGTTTCAAAACATGGAAGGTACTAAAAATAATTTAAAATTTAAGTCAACTAAAATTTTCAGTTTTCAGGGGGGGGAAAAAAAGCAGTTTTTATTTTGTCATTAGAGCCTGTAAAATAAAATCCCAGTAAAATTTATGTATACAAATCTATGCAAAGCAGTGAAAAGAAAATACTTGCATAAGTGTCCTATTAATGAAAGCCAGTTTCTGACAGTTGGAGAGTCCTATTCTTCGATCTGTTTTGTTTACCTTTTCTATCCAATTTATATGGTCATACTTGGGAATACGTTTTATGCATGTATGCACACATATATATCACGGAAGGTAGTTTAGATTTTTAATTAGTAAAAATTTCAGAGGCCAGCAATTACCTTTTTCATTTAGCTTTTCCCTTCAATCTCGTATTATTTGTGTTTTCTGCTCACTTCTGTAGAGACCACAGTAAACATTTGGAAGGCATTTTGTATGGCAAGTTTGTGTATTGCAATTTTTGAGCAATGCAAACATCCCCCTTAAATAAACGAAAACAGATCCCAGAAAGGGTATGCTTCCAACACATTCCCCAAAGATCTGAGTGCCGCTGTGCATTCTTGCTCAATTTAAACAAACTAAACTTCAGTTAGTCTCCCCACCCCTAATGGGCACCCCCACTGGGAACATTGTTAGGTTACCACCATGGACAAGGCCTCAGTACAGCTGGATCTGTAAACAAGACCATAATCCGCATGAAAGAACTCTCAGAGTTTTGGCAGCACTCACAGTGTTGTTAACATATTGTGCCAAAGCAATAACAAAGCCATCATTTTTAAGTTTGTTCACGGATTTGTATTAATCAAGAAATTTTCCAGAAATTACTTCTAAATGAGGAAACTTCCAGAAAGTTACCATTTGGCAAGAAGGCTTCCAGATGCCTTTTTTTTTTTTTTGCTTATCTGCGACATATTCTTCCAAATAAATTACAAATTTGTGGAAATTCATTCGAGACAGAAAACACATTGCTGCTGTGTTGGCGGAAGGAGGCTCCCTTCAGTTCACTCCCTGCTTCATCAAAGCCTGGCTAGTGCTTAGGTCATTTTTTCTTATTAGGAGGAGGAGGCCAGGCCATCTAACTTGGCATTCTGGTGATAAACATTAAGTATTGATATTTGGATCAGAAAAGCAATTATTAGATTACCGTCAGAACTGCACACTAAGCATTTAGGAAGAGACCAGGAGAAGGCTGTTGGACCTTTGTTGGAATTTAGTTGTTGGTTTTTATTGGCATATTAGGCGATTAATTTTCGCAAATTCCATCTTTTTCAATTTAGGCCCTATTTTCAAAACTTGTGCATAAGCAAGCCTTCTGCAAACCCTTGTGTTTACTCTATAGGAAAAAAGGGAAAAAGAGGAGGGTGTAACAGTGCAATTAGACATGAGTAGTGGGACAAACCTAAAATTTTTGATTTTCAACATTGCCTTATTCCTTAAATACTTTGATACTAGTTTTTCATGTACATCTCATGTGATTAGAAAAGTCCTGGGTAAAATAAACTTCTAAAGTGTGCGAAAAATTCAAAATGCAGAGGGGTGCGTGATGCAGCCTGAACAGAGGGTACATATGTGGCTCCAGGGACGGTTACTGCTTACAAGCTCGAGACTGTGTTTTGGGAGGTGAGGACCCATAAGTGAGTCTATCACCAATGGTTTGTGTAGAGTTTTGGTTGTATTTCATCATTTATTCATGTCCGTGATACCTTCTGGATGACATTTATTTTTGTTACAACAAAAGAAACTCTTTAAAGTAACGACTAATAGTAAATAAGCCCTTTCTCCTGCTGAAGACCTCCCCCAACCTCCAAGCTACTCTGGACTTGAATACATCTTTCCTGTTTCCGCCTATGGTGCATTGTTTAAAGCACTAATATATCATGTTTATATTCTGCCTTGTTTTAGAGTTACTTGTGTTCATTTCTTCTTTTCCCTTTGAAAATGTAATGTTCCTGGATGTCTCTCTAAATATCTAATATGGTGCTTTGTACATAGCAGACTTTACATGAATGCTTATGTAACTGATTTCAGGAGGTTTGTTGTTTCTTTAAAAAAAAAAAAATCCTTCTCTGAACACATAGCACTTTGGAAGGCACTTTAAATCGTAGAGAGCACCAGCATTCTATTGGGTCAATTATTGCTGCAATTGAATTAATAATACTCCAGTAGTCTCCTAGAAAACTACTCACTTAAGGGAGGATCTTTAGTATATGATAGTTAATAAGCACTACAAGGGCATGAAATAATGACAGACTCATCTCTTTGTTTTTAAATTATATAATTGTTCTTCAAGAAACAAAACAGCCAAGTCATTCATAATCTTTTTGGGAATCAGCATTGTCTCCTCAAAGAACGTACACTTGAATTTTTTCCAAGTATTTGACTATACATTATTGTGGTTTATGTCTGGTATAGTGATGCTGATTATGTGTTCTGTGTATATAGTTGTTTCTCTAAGGACTATGTATTTACTCTGTTTTTGAATTAACTCATCTTTGAATGGTCTAGTGCTGTATGAGATTGAGTGCATTCACCTAATTCTTGAAGAGAGCTTTTGTCTGAGAACACCCTTGTTCCTGTTGGTTGTGACCCAGTAATGTGGTGGCTTTTGTTTTCTATCAGTCAGTGGCCAAATCGCATTATTCATGTGGCTATGTTGGTTTAAATCACCCCAAATAAATTTTTATAAATACTTTAAATATTTGACTGAAGGTGAAATAAATTGATAGTTTGGAAATTACCCTTTCTTTTGTACCAATAGAGACTTGGAAAAATCAGATAAATACATTAAAATATTTATTTCAGCCAATGGGACATCTTCAATCACACCTTTGAAATTTCTTTACTTTGAAATTGTTTTTTTATTTTTAGAAAAGGATTTATGTAATCTCCTTGAAATTCATAATACTTAATTCCCAAGCAGAAGCCACTGTAGACTAAGATACATCCTAAGGGGTAAATTCAAGAAACAAACTAGAAAAAAAATTAGTGGGGCTCACACAACAGATGTGATCTAAGTTCTACCAGCTGAATATTCTCAAGGCTGTGCAGATCCAAGGGCCCTTGGGTCCAGGAGAAGGATTCCTTGTGTGCAGGGGAGGTCAGTGATGATGGCAGGTTGTCGTTTGGTGTTTGAGTCACAAACCTTTAGGGTTGCCTCAGCCATTTTTAGGTAAGATCTGTTATTTACTAGAAAGAGCAATAAGAACATAAGTAAGTATTGTTTTATAGTCCACCAATGTTAAACTAAAGAGGCTCTCTCCAGTAAATAACCATTCGCAAAAGCAGATGTGAAGCCTCTGGTTGTTTCTTATGAATTCAAAAAGTAAAAATGAGCCCTGATAAAGCTGAGAACTCTGGCACAACCATGTCAGTGGACAAAGCAGATAGCAGCTCCCTATCTCAGCTGCTTTTGCCTGCCTGACATCCAGTATCCCTTCACAATTTTTACTTTAAAAGATGCTTTAGGAGTTTTGCTTTAAAAGTGATAACCAAACAAATGTTTGCCTGCATACTCTAATTACAATTTTGGGAAAAGTGTGAAAGATGGACAGTTTTCCATGCTACTGATTACACCATTTGGTAAAAGTTATTGGAGGATTCGAGAGTCTAATAGGTCAGATTGTAGAGGGAAATCAAGGTGGTGATTATGGATAGTAACAAGGGATAATGGACGGAAATGTAAATAGGAAGAGGAGACAGCTCTGGTTGACAATGGAGAAGTGTTATGCTGATGAGAAAAGACACATGAGCACACACAACAAAACACACAACAGCATGCACACACACATTATGAAAGCTCATTCCCTTAATCTGGCCAGTGAAAGATGAGATTCACCCAGGAGGGAGAAGCCACTGAAAGGTTAACAGTACCAACAAGATGGAAGCTTGTCTTCTGTTTGGGAAAGGAAAGTCCTCTAATTGTAGAAATTCAGAAGAAGGTTTAATTAATCCATTGTTTATGTTATTTTTTTAATCAGTGTGGAATTGTAGAGTGATCTGGACATACACGGTGAAGTTCCTAATAAAGTATTTCTGTGGTACGATCCTAGCTTGATACCATGCTCATTTTATTTTATTTTTTTATTTTTTTAAGATTTTTATTTATTTGACAGAGCACAAGCAGAGGAAGAGAGAGGGAGAAGCAGACTCCCTGCTGAGCAAGGAGCCCGATGTGGGACTCGATCCCAGGACCCTGGGATCATGACCCGGGCCAAAGGCAGCCGCTTAACCGACTGAGCCACCCAGGCGTCCCAATACCATGCTCATTTTAATGAGCTGATTAATTAATTCTTATGTGCTGGGTACTGTATTTGGGCAATGATTTGGCCAAAACAGAGAAGGTCTCTGACTTTTTGGAATCTATGGTTTACTCGGGGAGCAAGCAATAAACAATAAATTATATTTAAATATAAATTATGATAAGTATTAGTTTTATAAATTCTGATCTAATTTTTAAAATTTATAAAGCAAGTAGTGCTTATTCTTGTGAATTTCAAGTTTTGTTCCTTCACATTTATTATTAACATTTATTCAGCACTTATAAGCACTGTGTTAAATGCTTTAGGCATTGTCTTATTTAATACTCACAATTAATTTAAGGGGGTATATACTATTGTATTTATACACTATGGTTAAATAATGTTCCCAAAGACATACTACTAATTAGAGAAGGGACTAGATTCAAACCTAGGGCTGTTAGTGTGTCGAGCCTTTTCTCTTAAGAGCTTTGCTATAATACCTCTCTGGTTAGAGGATAAGACCTATGTTCCAATATGCTAATATTTTCTAATTTGTTGCAACTTTGTCATATATATTTAAATGTAGGAACATGCACAAGGAATCAACAAGGGAAGAGAATTTCTCTACCCTACCCAGGGTCATCTTTACTATTTCTCTCATCACACAGCTGGGCTGTTGAATGTTGCTATAGAAAATCACAAAACTATTCTGACTGGATCTGTACAGAGTCATGCTTTCTAATTTTATGGCTGCTCACAATTCTTTTGCTGACTCCCTATCACATTTCCTACAGCAGCATTTCCACCCCATCCTCCATCTCAGCAAAAGCCTTTATTTCTGGCTTGACTAATGTTTGGAAGTGTGTTCTATTGGAGAACTCTTTTCCTGGTCCTCTTTGTTTCCATGTTTTGCAGGAATGAACAGCATTGGATGAGTACTTCCTGTTTCCCTCTGTACTCCTTACTCCTAACCACGAGAATGAGTGATGTAGTTGATAGTCGGTGTAAGTAGACTCTGACATCCACAAGTCCACATTCTTTTATTGGGCAGGTTGTACGTTTCAATTAACTGCTTCCTTTGCTTACCCTTCATGTGACTACTTACCAGGGCAGGCGGAGCCCAAAAAGCATCTGTTTACTCAGCATATACCACAAAGTCCATATATATCAATTTAGCATTTACTGGGTGGCTCTTACTGATCTAGGCTCTGAGGGGTGTCTAAAGATTTTTAAAACTATTCAGGCCTTCAAGGACATTACACACTGATTGGCAAATTGAAGCCAGTAAATGTAAAATAAGGCCTAAACCTATAAAAAATATCTATGTTTCTAAGAAACATATGGACTATAGAATTCCAGAGCAATAAACAACAGTCTGTGTCAACCATGTAAACAACAGAGTATGGAATTCCAGAGAACTAAGAGATCACTTTAATGGAGATGATCAAAAGGAAACGTCCCTTTCAATGAGATGACCAGGAAAACATTCCAAATTCTCTACAATCCGAATACTATAAACTTACTTGAAATTATATGCCACTATTCCACCATGAGAACAAGAAACAGTGCTCTGTTTCAATTCCTTGTTTCAATTAATCTTTATAATAGTGCTCTGAGGAGGTATTCTTATGTCCATTATATGGACACAGAGCTGCCTAGAAAGGTCCTGAGAGGTTAAATAATGTGCTCAAAGTCGTATGGTTAATAACTGGTAGAAAACGAAAACCCAAGTTTGACTCTTCTGATGTTCATGGTGTTTTCTTAAAACCAGGGCACTTTTCCAAACTGGTGTAGGATGAAGGACCCTGGGTGAGATTGAGAAGGTCAGGGTTTGAGTCTTGGATCTGCTTTTTTGTAGGTGTGTGATCTTGGACATTTTACCTCTCTACTTTTCACTGTCTTTTGTAGAAATAGAGATAACAAAAATCCTACCTATTTCGAGAATTTTGGAAAAGTAAACATAAGATCTGTTTTGTAGTGTTCTGAACTAGATCTTTATTTCACCTAAGAGCTGTGTAAGTAACCACACTCCTAACAGCATGAACAGAGATTGGGTTCCCTGTGAGATGGGGAGTTGCATGCTGAAGTTTCACTGGAGAGCGGTCTTGGGCGATATGTTTAAAGAAGTAAAGAAGAAAGCAAGGTAGTACTGGGTAGAGTGAGCAGCTGAATGGCAGTACAGTTGCAAGGGAGGCCTCAGCTGATCATTGCAGGATCTCTGGGGCTGGATGGCCCTTCAGAGTTGACTCAAATCAAGGCATAGGATCCTATAGTTTTGTTTCCCTGAATAAGCCAGTCATTGGCTGTGAGTTGCCTCTGTCACCTTGGGTTCCTGCAGCTGAAGGCAGTCCCAGTGAGGGCTGTTACAGTTGATATTGATGTTCCTGACAGCCTGAAATGGGTGTATCTGTCCTCAAAAAAGGACATCTGGATAGAGCACTGCAGGATCCACTGAAAAAAGATGAAACCCTCAGAGCCCTACCACCTCTGTCATGTTCTTTCCGTGCTTGCTCCTATTTCTTTGCTCTTCTAACCTTGTGCATACTGTCCATTTGGCAATTTCCTCCCCACCTGAACTGTGACTGCATGGCCATGTCTTACATCTCTGAGCTTCCAGCACTGAGGAGGGTACCAACACCAGGTAGAAACAGCTCCATTAATATTTGATGTTGGTGATGTTAATGGTGATGATGATATACCAACTATACTGCTGGGTACTGAGGAGTCTGGAAAAGAAGATAAGGCATGATTGATTTTATTTGCCAAATATATAATCATAGAATATAAACTAAAGGATGTGAAAGAATTGCTATAATTACCAAAGTACGTTAGACATACAGAAATGCTCAATATATTTCTGTAGAGTAGATGAGCAAGAAAATGAGTAAGAGGACAATTAAGGGGCATATGGTTGGCTTTAACTGTGAGAATAACTCAGGATCCCTTTGGACAGTGGACTGGGAAGTCAGAATGATTCCCTGAAGATGGTGGTCTTGAGTTGGACCTGACAGCATGGGTGGCATGGAGATTAGAGAGGAAGGTTGAAGAGAATGCAGTGGGGGTAGGTCAGGGAATATTTTATGGCAGGGAAATCTCAGACATGAGTGATTTGGGTATGCACAGGGGCAAATAAGGACACTCTGCTTGCTTGGGGTGAAGTATATTTGTGAGTGAATTGCAGGAAGCGAGGCTCAGGAAATAGGGGGATTGGAATAGATTGTGAAGGGCTAGAGGAGCTGACAGTACTAACTCATGATGGGGTCCTTAGCTGGGGAGTGAAAAATGGAAAAATGTATTTTTAAGAAGTAGATGGCTCAGAATGGATTGGAAGGAAAATCAATGAGAGTCAGAGAGACCAGACAGAAGGTTGCAGTGGCATTTAAATATAAGGGATGAAAGCCTGAACAAAGGTGGTTGAAGATGGAATAGAGTGTAAAGGTGGAGTTGAGGGGTTAAAATCCAGGAAAGAAAAATATGAATTAATAACATGCTGATTTTTCCCACTTTTTTATTCCTTAAATCTAAAAAATGTTGCTAAAGATCAGTAACAAAGGGACTTCAAATTTCTGAAGTATGTATTATCTTTTAAAAAAAAAATTAATGCCATTATCCACAATGTCTATGATTTTAAAAACACTGAGACTTACCTACACAACACAACCACAATGACTGTTTTGACTTAACTGACTAGGTTAGTTAAATCCTAACTCAGTCTTTTCACTCAAAGAAGCCACTTAGTATCTGCCTTCTGTATAACTCTTCTATTAAGTGTGTTCACATTTTAAAGTGACCAGTTAAAAGAAATGACTCAATTTAGCCCAAACATTTAGACCAACTCTACAACATTATTTATCTCTATCTCCCTCTCTCCTTCCCTACCTGTCTACTTACTTATCTACCTACCTACCTACCTACCTACCTACCTACCTACCTACCTACCTACCTACATCAGCAAAACTGAAGTTAGGTCATTTATTTCCTGAGCTAATTTTGTAGTGATTTGGTTTTGCCTCAAGGTAGGTCTGGTACAATGTGACCTTGGTTGAAAAAGTATGTTTCTTTTAAGTGCAGACATGATGAGTGATGTACGTGGTATTTATCATAAGTATATCAACTCTGACATTATTTTATAAATGCAAAGTATATCAGAATTCATTTTTCCTTTTTCATCTGTTCTAATTTAAATTGCTGCATAATTTCATGAAATAAAACATAGGAGTCTACTTAAAAAGTAACTATCCTCAGCACCTAAGTGGCTCAGTCGATTAAGCTTCTGCCTTTGGCTCAGGTTATGATCCCAGGGTCCTGAGATGGAGCCCCACATCAGGCTCCTTGCTCAGCAGGGAGCCTTTTTCTCCCTCTCCCTCTGCTGCTACCCCTGCTTGTGCTCTCTCACTGTCTCTCTCTGTCAAATAAATAAATAAAATCTTAAAAGAAGTGACTATCCTGAATGAATCTTAATTTGGGGCTACCTAAAATTCAAAATCTATTCTTTTTCTATTTCTATACATTTTTCGATGTAATTATCTGTACCTATTAATTATATTCTTACAATTTTTATCTCATTGGTTTATCCCACTACAATTTATATAAAATTTACCTATTTTTAAAATTTATTAAATATGTAGCAAAATACAATGGTTGGGATTATACTCCCAATTCCTTTCTCATCTTAGATTGCTAGGCAGATAATTTGGAAGGGAGAAACATAGTTTTCTCCTTCATATTTTTTGACATATCTTGTCTTTGTGTTTAATATTTGAAAAGATGACAACCATTACATTGAATATTTTAAAATTTACCTTTTTATTTTGAGATAATGGTAGATTCACATCCAGCTGTTAAGAAATAACACAGAAAGATCTATGTACTCGTTACCCATTTCTTTCTTTCTTTTTTTTTTTTTTTTTAAAGATTTTATTTATTTATTTGAGAGAGAGAGTGAGAGAGAGAAAGAGCACAAGAGGGGGGAGCGGGAGGGGGAGAAGCAGACTCCCTGCCGAGCAGGGAGCCCGATGCGGGACTCGATCCCGGGACTCCAGGATCATGACCTGAGCCGAAGGCAGTCGCCTAACCAACTGAGCCACCCAGGCGCCCCCCATTTCTTTCAATGGTAACATCTTGCAGCACCATAGTATAATATCACAACCAGGGTATTTACATCGATACAGTCAAGTTATAGGATATTTCCATCACCACAATGATTCCTCATATTGTAGTTTTATAGGCTTACCTACTTTTCTTCTGTCTTCTCTGTCCTATTCTCCATTAACCTATGGGGAACATATCTATAATTTTAGAATTTCAAGAATGGTACATAAATAGAATCTTACAGTATGTAACCTTTTGGGATTGGCTTTTTTCACTCAGTATAATTCTCCGGAGAGTCATTCAAATTGTTGCTTGTATCAGCACATCCTTCCTTTTTTATTGCTGAATAGTATTCTAAAACATGAGTATGCCACAGGTTGTTTAAACATTCACCTGTTGAACATCTGGGTTGTTTCCAGTTTTTAGCTGTTACAATAAGATTGCTATAAATATTCATATATGGATTTTTGTGTGAATATGTCTTCATGTCCCTGGCATAAGTGCCCAAGAGTGCAATTGCTGGGTAGTATGGCAATTGTGTTTTTTAAGAAGCTGCTAAACTTCTCGAGGGTAGTTGTACTAGTTTACATTCTCACCAGCAATATATAAACAATTGTTTCTCTGCATCCTTGCCAGCATTTGGCATTATCACTAATTTTTTATTTCTACCATTCTGATAGGCAGGTAGTAGCATGATAGTGGTTTTAATGTGTACTGCCATAATGACTAGTGATGTTCAGTATTTTTTTCATGTGCTTATCTACCATCTATATATTATCTTTGGTGAACTGTCTCTTCATGTCTTTTATCCATGTTTTTAAAAGATTTTATTTACTTATTTGACAGAGAGATTACAAGCAAGGGGAGCGGGAGAGGGAGAAGGAGGCTGCCTGTTGTGCAGGGAGCCCCATGCAGGCTGATCCCAGGGCCCTGGGATCGTGACCTGAGCTAAAGGCAGACGTTTAACCAACTGAGCCACACAGGCACCCTCTTTTACCCATTTTATAATTGGATTTTTACTACTGAGTTTTGAGACTTCTTTATAGTATTCTAGATACTATTTCTTTGTTGGATATGTGGTTTTCAAATATTTTCTTCCATCTCTTGTAAAGCAAAAGAAGGTCTCTTGTAAAACAAATTTTTAAGATTTGCTGAAGTCCCATTTACCAATTTTTAATTTTATGGATCACTGTTTTTAGTGTCAAGCTAAGAAGCTTTGCTGAGCCCTAGTTACTGAATATTTCCTCCTGTGTTTTTTTCTAAAAGTTTTATAGCTGGAAGTTTTACATATATGTCTGTGATCCATTTTGTGTTAATTTTTGTATAAGGTGTTAGGTTTATGTCACAGTTTTTTGGTTTTGTTTTGTTTTTTTGTTTTTCATATGGAGGTCTAATTGCTCCAGTACTAATTGAAAAGTCCATCCTTGTTGATTGAATTTCTTTTGTACCTTTGTCAAATATCAGTTGAACATGTAAGTGTGGCACTATTTCTGAATTTTTTTGTTCTGTTGATCTACATGTTTATCCCCCCAACAATATCATACTGTCTTCATTACTGTAGCTCTCTAGTAAAACTCAGTATCAGGCAGAGTGATATTTCCCACCCACTCTTCTTTGTCAAGATTGTCTTAGTTATTCTCATTTCTTTTTTCCTTTCACATACATTTTAGAATAATATTTTCTAAATGTACAAAATTACTGCTGGGAGTTTTATAGGAATACATTTGGGGAGAATTGACATTCTTACTCTGTTGGCTTTCCAATCTATAAACATGGGAACTCTCTCCATTTATTTAGATCTCCTTTGATTAGTGTTGTGTCATTTTTAGCATAAAAGACTATGCATATTTTGTTAGGTTTACACCTTAGTATTTACTTTTCTTTGAGCAGCTGTAAGTAGTATTACATTTCTAATTTCAGTGCATGTAAAAATTACTAACATATAGTAATCATTTTTTCATGTTTACTTGTGTCCTGCAATCTTTCTGAACTCACTTCTTACTCGTAGGTGTTTGTTGTTGGTGTTATTGTTTTTAAAGATTCCTTGGGATTTTCTGTGTAGACAATCATGTCATCTGCAGATGAAGATGTTTTTACATCTTCCTTTCTTATCTATATGCTTTTTCTTTTCTTTTCTGGCCTGATTGCAGTGGGTAGAATTTCCAGCGCTATGTTGAATAAAGATCGTGAGAGGAGACATGTTTTGCCTTGTTCCCAATTTTAGGGGAACACTATTCAGCTTTTTAAAAAGTATGTTAGCTGTAGGTTTTCATAGCTGCTTTTTATCAAGTTGAGGAAGTTTATGTCTATTTCTTTTCTTTCCTTTTTTTTTTTTTGGACAGTTTTTATTACAAGTGGGTGTTGAATTGTGTCAAATGACTTTTCTGCTTCAATTGAAATGATCACATGAATTTTTCTTTAGCTTGTTAATATGGTATATTACATTGATTGAGTTTCAAATATTGAACCAGCACTGCACCTCTGGAATAAACCCTACTTAGTCATGGCATATAATTATTTTTATATTTTGCTGAATTACACTTGCTAAAATTTTGTGAGGGATTTTTACATCTATATTTACAAGGGATATTAACCTGTAGTTTATTTTTTACTTTCTTTACTTGGTTTTGGTGTCCGAGTGATAATAACTTCACACAGTGAATCAGTAAGTGTTCCTTCCTCTTGTATTTTTTGGAAGAGATTTTGTAAAATTGGTGTTAGTTCTTCCTTAAAGGTTTGGCAGAATTCTCCACTTCTCCCTTTGGGCCTGGAGGAATGAGCAGGGTAGTTTTTAAATTACAAATTTAATTTCCTTAATAGCTACAGGACTATTCAAGCTATCTGTTTCATGTAGAATGAGTGGTGGTAGTTTGAGTTTTTTGAGGAATTGGCCAATTTCATCAAAGTTGTCAACTTATGTAGAGCTGTTCATAGTATTCTCTTATTATTCTTTTGATGTCTTCAGAGTCTATAGTGATATCTCCTGTTTCATTCCTGCTATTGGCAATTTATATCTTTTTTGTCAATCTTGCTAGAAGGTTGTCAATATTATAGCTGTTTTCTAAGAAACAGCTCTTTGTTTCATTGGTTTTCTTTATTTGTTGTTTTCAATTTTATTCATCTCCTCTTACCTTTAATATGTCATTTTGCTTAATTTGGGTTTGTTTTTCTCTTCTTTTTCTAGGTTCCTAAGGCAATAGCTTTAATTACTGTTTGAGATTTTTACTTTTTTCTATTTATGTGAATTTAGTGCATAAATTTCCCTCTCAGCACTGTTGTAGCTGTGTGCACAAATGTTGATATGTTGTATTTTCATTGGCTTCAGATCAGTATAATTTTTAACTTACCTTGAGACTTCCTCTTTGATCCATGGATTATTTACAAGTATGTTGTTGAGTTTCAAAGTGTTTAGAAATTTTCCTGTTATATTTCTCTTATTCATTTCTAGTTTGAGTCCATTATGGTGAGAGAACACACTCTAAATGATTTCATTTGTTTTCAATTTGTTGGAGTCTGTTTTACAGGAACACAATATGGCCTGTCTTAGTATATAATCCACAAGCACCTGAAAATAAAGTGTGTTTAATGTCAATTAGATCCTGCTGGTTGATGGTGTTGTTGAGTTTGTCTATGTCCTTGTTGCTTTTCTGTCTGGTTCAATCGGTTATTTAAGAGGGATGTTGAACTATCCAATTACGTTTGTGGATCTGTCTATTTCTTCATTTAGTTCCACTAGTTTTTGTTTTACATTTTTTTGTAGCTCTGTTGTTTGCTGAACGCACATTTAGTATTGTTATATCTTTTTGGTAGATTGACCCTTTTATTATTACATAACATTCCTCACTGTCTCTAGTAATTTTCTTTGCTGTGAAATCGACTTTGTCTAATACTAAGTAGCCATTCCTGTTTTTTCTGTAATGTGATTGTCTTAAATATTTCCTGTAGACACATTTAGAACCACATTAGACAATGTTATAATTCTTTGCTTTAACTATCAAACATAATTTAGGAAACTCAAGAAAAGATGATACCCATTTACCTTTTCCCACCTCTAGTTCTCCTACTTGTCTTCTACTTTGGACCACTTTTTATTAAAGTTGCTATTCCGCATTTCTTTTCCAGATCTATAAGTCTCACCACTTTCCCCTGCTACCAGCTACTACTTATCAGCTGAACTTGTTTTTATTTTTAGTGTAAATGTTCACATATTTAATAGTACCTTTAAAATAAGCATTACTGCATTTAAAATGGTTCTAAAATTTATCTACAAATGACAATATAAATTAAAAAATACAAACTTGAAGTAAATAATTTAACATTAGCTGTGGTACAAATAAGAGTAAATGTGTGTGGGTCAAGTTATGTCACAGCTATATTCCACTTGCTTCTGGAAGAAAATGAAATCTAATTATTATATTTTTAAACAAAGCTAACAAGAAAAATAAAACCCTGGAATGTGAAGGGGAAATGTGAGAAAGAGCATTCACAATAAGCTCAAAAAGTTTTGAGACACACATTTGATGTGTACGCTCGTCTGCAGCAAGATCTTGACATTGTCAAGTGACGTTAAGATTGCAAAATAAGTAAAAACAGTGTTTTTATCTTACACTAATTTTTACCAAGAGATAGGCCTGAATAAAAGCCAGCTGAACCTATGCCAGTCCCCAGGCATATGTACAAGGAATTGCACAAGCATGAAAAAGCAAAACCACAGTAAATCACATGATTGAAGTAGACAGATGCTACAGGTGAGTATGGCTTTTATTTTGAATAAAAAACTAACTATACTTTCATTAATATGACTCCACACTGTATATTTTTCCAAATTTACATTCCTCAAATACAATTTACATTATGATTTTTTTTTTGTTTCTAAGTTATTTCTTATCTCCACTTTCTATTTGCTGTGAACTTCAATACAAATGATAAATCTTACTGTTTTAAAGTACACTGGTTATTTATACAGTAAGGGCAAATGGAAAAAAAAATTTCCAAATTTGTATCCAGAAAGTTGCGTGATTGTAGAGTTACTAGATTGTAGAGTCTGATTAGAGACCTGTGGGACTACTCCTTTCTCCCTGGCCTTTTGCGTGGTAGACCTTGCTCTTTGGGAGCATTTTTCACACTGCATCTTAATTTATTGACATGCCTTTCTCTCATGAGAATGGGAGTTCCTGAAAGGCAGGGATCAGCACCTTATATGCTTGTGAGCTAAACCTATGTATTAGAAGGGATGATTTTTATTGCAAAGTTTATTTATAACATTTTATAAATGGTAATTTTAGAGGAAATGAATCTCTATTTGCAGAAATATTTATTATCATTTGCAAAGTGGAAATGAACTGTAATATTTATCAATCTATTAATTCATATGTATTTGATACCCACTCTGGGTTCTGCAATCTACTGATCACTGTAGGGATGTAAAAGTAGTATAAAGCATAATTCTCTCCTCTTAGGAGTCTCTAGTTAGAAAGAGAAAACTAATATATGAAACAATTCAAGTAAATCTAAGCTTATATACAACCTGGGCCTAAACTGGGTGGGGACAGTATGTACATTAGAGATACAAAGTAGGGGCAGAGCACAGAGGACTGGAGAATCAGGGAAGGGTTCCTGGAATAGGTGAGACTGGAGTAGGGTCCTGAAGTATGGGGTGGGGTTTGGGTAGATGGAGGAAAAGACCAGTGGTTTTGGGAGAATGAGGAGTTTCCTGAGAAAGGGATTTTAAATAGGAAATACATTTTCTTTTTTAAAAGATTTTATTTATTTGACAGAGAGAGACACAGCGAGAGAGGGAACACAAGCAGGGGGAGTAGGAGAGGGAGAAGCAGGCTTCCCGTGGAGCAGGGAGCCCGATGTGGGGCTCGATCCCAGGACCCTGAGATCATGACCTGAGCCGAAGGCAGACGCTTAACGACTGAGCCACCCAGGCACCCCTAGGAAATACATTTTTAAATTACAGAAAAGAAAGAAGAGGTCCCAAGAGCCAATGAATCTTTTGAGATTGTGCTTCCTCTTTGTAATATGATGAGGCTTAATCATATTTCTTAGAAGGATGGTGAGTGACAGATAATGAAAGAGATTCTTTGGCAAGTGGGTGGTCAGGATAATTGTTGTTCAATCCTGATGGGCCATCCTTAATCTCAGTAGTTTGAAGAAACTCAGTGAGCAGAGACTAAAGCTTCTAAATGGGGGAGA
This sequence comes from Neomonachus schauinslandi, assembly GCF_002201575.2. Taxonomy (NCBI): domain Eukaryota; kingdom Metazoa; phylum Chordata; class Mammalia; order Carnivora; family Phocidae; genus Neomonachus; species Neomonachus schauinslandi. The sequence goes on along the minus strand of NC_058409.1, from coordinate 68,966,691 downwards.
GGTAATCAGAGACTTCTGGGAGAGAGAAGGATTGATAAGGAGAACTACTTTTGGCCCATGTCTCTAACTTGCAAGGGTGCCCAAGGTGACATGAGGGCAGTGGCCTCAAACTTTTAACCAGTGAACTCATTAAGAAAAGGACTTCTGGTTAAGGATTTATTTTTTTCCCCAACCATTGCCGAATACACAGACCCTGGCATGGATAAATATCTTTCAATTTGAAAGATTATGCCAATGTGTAAATTTAATACATCAGTGTTTAATTATGTAAGTCATGTATTTTTGGTATTTGTTTTGAATATGATTTATGAAATGTTGGCTTGCAGAAAATTGGCACATATAGATATGTTGAAACAGGTTTAGAATCTTTATCAACACAAATTTTATATAAAATATACATTTTATATATCCTGGTAGTATTATCACTCTTTCTAACACATTTAAAGGAGGACACCTATTTTCGCGCTGTGGGTCTCAAGGATAAGTAGAAAAAAAAAAAAAAAGGACCCATCAAACAATTCTCCAGGTTTCCCTAGAAAATGTTCTCTCTGCTCCATATGTGCTTTGAGTTTTAACTAAATTAAACTCATGCCTGGACCAATGTCATTTGAATTTTAAAGGTTATGTACATAGAATGTCAAAACAACCATTTAAAACACATTACTGAAATGAAGGATTGGCCAAGATTATTTCTAAGGTTCCTACCACACTTAACATTATCTAATTCTATGAACGAGAAACATTCTATCTACTGCAAGTGGTTTGGTGTACACTTTGCTAAGCAACTGGTTGACTGGCTTTCTTGAGGAGGTTCCAGATTCTTTAGGGATGCAGACACACCTCATGCAAAGCAGCAACCCCCTCTAATCACAAGTTGGTCACAAAGTAATCACGGTAGCAGAGCAATGAGAGGCGGCTGACCACTGCCATGTATCTGCGCACCACATGTTTGCATGAAAAATTTGTTAAGCACTTTATACTTGGAACTTGTTTTGTCTGTAACTTTTGGGAACAAGAGAACTTTTATCGCCAAGTTTAGAATGGTCTTGAATTTTATGGCTGCTTCGATTTGTATCCAAACTTGTGTCATCTGGATTTCACTCTGGTCGTGTTGGCAACACATGACTTTCTGGTTCTGAGACAGACTAATTAAAAGGTGCATCGTCATCAGATTGCTAGCCACACATTTTAGGGAGCTAAGTGTAAATAAATCAAAATCATATGCACTAAATTTACTGAAAAAAATACACGTGAATTTAGAAACGAATGGAAAAAAAAAAACCAGTGCCAAAATGACCTGTTTCTTTTCTCAAAACCAAAAACACTTAGGATGTTATTTACTGAACTTAAAATTGTAGTTGGGCTTGTCAGTTTCCTATTGGAAAGAAAAGAAGCTCAAGATGGCAAAGCAGTGAACGGAAAAATATTCTAACCAAAAAACAAAAGGCAAAATTCTATTTTAGAAGGCTGTGCTTTTCTTAAATTTTGAAGGTCATTGCTATTATCTCAAGAGATAGAATTTTCCACGTAGTGTCAGAGGAGGTAGTCTCAGGACTGGAAGGGGCGCGAAGGTTGTTCAGTCAGGCATTTCATCCTGGGCTTGGGTCCCTGCCACCTGGCTAGCAGCTCGTGCTTGGACTTCTCAGTGGCAGACAAATCTCTGTTTCTTGAGGCAGCCATTTCACATTTATAGACTACTAGAAAGAAACCAATGTCTCTGAAGCTTCCACATTGGTGTTTTTACCCCTCAAGAATCTAGGAAATTGGTTTAATTAATTTTTCTCAGAACAGTTTGTTTTAATTTTATTTACAAGGGTGGAAACTTACATGTGTTGCCATAAGAAAAAGTGAGTTTATTATAAGGATTCAAATGGAATGGAAAAGAGAGAAAGAGAGAAGCAGGCAGGAATTGAACCAGCTCTCAAGGACTGGATTTTCTCCTCTCTCTCCTGTTCTCCCTGTTTCCCTCTCAGCACCTTGGCTGCCTTCTGAAGTTTGCGCTGTTTTCTTCTCTCTGCTGCCAAAGTTTCTCTGCTTACAAAGTGTTTTGTTCTGTCATCATTTAAGTTTATGCATGGTCTTGGTTTGCTGTGGACCAACTCTATCTGCTGGCTTCCTTTTAGCTTCTGCCTCCATTACTAACTGGTTCAGTCTGTCTGTGTTTTCCAATGCAAATTCCATTTAGGGAGCGTCAGGTCCAACTGACCTTTTACTCCAAGTGCTAGTGTAGGTATGCTGGCTTATGGACTGGCTTTTTGAGTCCTAGTCATATGTCAGCTACTAGTCCAGTCACCACCCCCCTCCCCCAGAATAGATTGTGGGATACAAAGCAGGGCCATCACATGGGTATCTAGGATGCAGGACTGTGGTAGGGGCAGTATCTCTTTAGAGTGTGGAGTGGCTGGAGGGCCATAATTGACGATCCCGTACACATTTCTTAAGTTATTTGAAGTGTGTGTTTATTTACCTTCCTACCCTTTTTATTTTCCAGGTTAAAGATTCCCGGGCTTTTCCGTTGTTGCTTATGAGACATAATATTGAGTGTCTTTACTGCTTTATCTATCTCCTGTACATAATTTAGTTGATTTATATCCCTCTTAAAGTGATGGCTGAAAGTTTAAAAAACATCCCAAGCTGATCCGATCAGTGAGGTTTATGCCACCCAAGATTCAATTAGCCTTTTCTGAAAGTCACCTCATCTTGTTGATTTCTAGAACTTGCTGTTAACTAAAGCCTCTAAGTCTTTTTTTGCACATGCTGCTAAGCCAGCCCTCTTCATGCCTCATGTACAATTGGCTGTATTCAAAGTTTAAGATCCTTTATTTATATTGCTTAAATTTTGTTTTTTTAAAGAAAAAATATTAATAAATAAGACAAAACATACTCCCTGTCCTCTGGAGGCTTACATTCCCTATTGACCTTACTTGACACATAGAAAGTCCTTGATAAATAATTGTTTTGTAACTAAATGTAGAAAAATCGTTTTGTTAAAGTTTGACTTCATAATTATCCATTAAGTGTTTTCAGATTGACCCTTAATCTGTTACTCGACATTTTTACTCTCAACCTCATGGGCAATAGTCATTTGATCGTGTGCCTTTAGATCCAACTTCTATTCATATTCATATATTATGTGATATGCCACATATTACATAATACAGCCAGTGGAATCTGGGGCACCAATTAGTAAACATTAACATCTTTTGCAGATAAAAATCAGAATCAAATGTTGCTGCCAAATGAGTTTGGTTGTTTTGCTGCCAATTGAATTATAAAAAAAATCTGGTTTTCAAAGGTTTTTGGATTTTAGAATTATGAGTAAGGGATTATTGACCTGTAATGAACATTTAGACCAATGTCTGGTACACAGTAAGCACTAGGTAAGTGTTGTTGAAAACTTCTTCCAGTTTGGCACTGATTCATCTCACTCCACCCAGCTTGATAAAAAAGTCCATTGAGGAGGAAGGACAGTAGGTCTTTCTTGGATTAAATAGCTCCAAAATCATGATATAAGCCAACTTCCAATTTTTATTATTTTTTAAAGATTTTATTTACTTATCTGACAGAGAGAGACACAGCTAGAGAGGGAACACAAGCAGGGGGAGTGGGAGAGGGGGAAACAGGCCTCCCGCAGAGCAGGGAGCCCGATGCGGGGCTGAAGCCCGATGTAGGGCTCGATCCCAAGTCTCTGGGATCATGACCTGATCTGAAGGCAGATGCTTAACGACTGAGCCACCCAGGTCCCAACTTCTAATTTTTAAAGCTCAGAAATGCCACATGTCTTTTGCATTAATTATTTTAACTCCATAGGAAAAAACCAACACACATGGGAATTTAGGAAATCATCCATTGAACCCATATAGGCAGAGATCTACTTCTATTTTATCATCCAGAAACATCTATGCTGAATGCTGAGAATTTATGAAATACAGCAGCAAAAAAGTTAGGGAAATATTGGTATGAGTTTTCCCTTTCACCCAGTGTTTGAATCATTCAATGGCAATGACTAATTCCCCAGAAAACCTGAAGTCTTCTTCTGCAGTCTGGCTGACTTCTCAATCAGTCTTATGTAGCAACCCTGAAGATCAGCAATTCTATGAGTTTCCTCAGCTTTGATGGATTCAGTAGGCTACATTTGTCTTGGACATTTGAGTTCTAGGATAGAAACAGAATTGATACTTTTGTTATTAAACTTTAAGATAAAATATAAAAAAATAGTTTTCAAAGATAAAGTGTAGGAAAGCTTTTATAAATTTAAAGATTGGAATTGTGTCTGCCCCTATTAAAGTTGGCTGAGTTCGTACATGCATCATGGATTTTCTTCCTAACTTTTCCTTGCCTGAACCATCACTTTTTTGCTCACACTTGGCTAATATAGAAAATTTGAAGTGAATATCTCTGACTAATTTTGCAAAAAAAGGCTTTGGGAACTCTAATAGCACTCTTAAAAATCTCACTGTTCAAGCACTGTAACACCAAAATTATTGAATGAAATGTCTGTTTTCTTCTTGACAAATTTCCCTTTCATTATTTTCTGTGGCTGTGTAGACATATTTGTCTTGGAACTGCTCGTGGAGGTTTGTTCTCCATCTTTTCAAGCATTGATAATTGTTTCAGAAGGTAAGACTACCTCTCAACTGAGCCATTTAACTCACTGAAGGGCTCAGTAGACTGAGACATTGGCTCTGCTCTCCCACACAAACCAGTCAGGTAAGGGCATGAAAGGCCAATTTGTCAAAAGCAAATTTGGATCTACTTCTTCCCCAACCACAGAGGTAAGCTCCCCTCCACAAGAAGCCCACCTCCTATTCCTTACATGTTACCTAGCCTCAGAGTGGGCATATTAAACAAAGGGCATTATCCTCCCCTCCATCATCTGTGCTATCCTCTTGTGGCCATTATCAACAGCAGTTCCTTGGAAAGTTTCCTTTTCTACCATCTGTGTCGAGCAAATTTCTGAGGTTGCTTCAATTAGACTTGCTACCTTATTTCAGACCCTGACTCACAACCTATCCTTGGGAAAATTTTTTAGTTTTAAAGTTTCTGTTGCTAAAATGCCTTCAGGTGTTAGATGATCTCTTCTGGATCTCTGTCTCTTATTATTTATTTATTTACTACTGATGTAAGAGCAAGTTTCTTCTTTTGGATACATGTGAATCAGTATCTATCATCTATATATCAACATTATGTGTCTATACATAATATATATTGTGTGTCTGTATATGTAAATCTGTTTTAGCTTGGGCTGCTATAACAAAATACCATAGACTGGTGGCTTAAACACCACTTATTTTCTCACTGTTCTACAGGCTAGAAGTCCATGATCAGGGTGACAACATAGTTGGGTTCTGGTGAGATCTTTCTTCCTGGGTTGTAGAAAGCTGCCGTCTTGTTTGCTTATATAACCTCTTCTTTGGAAGCGGAGAGTGAACAAGCTTTCTGGTTTCTCTCTTTACAAGGGCACTAATTCAATCACGAAGGCCCCAACCTTATCACCTAACTTAAACTTAATTACCTCCCAAAGGCCCCATCTCCTAATATCATCACATTGGGGATTAAGGCTTCAACATACAGTATGTATATGTTGGAGAAGCTCGTGACCTTGGGCGCTTAGTTCTATAATATTTAAGACAAGCCTTTGGTTCCATCTAAATTGAGGGCAAAGCTATCCGTATTTATGGCAAGATGGTAATAATTTTGTCCTTTATTTTTTTTTTAAAGATTCATTTATTTATTTGAGAGAGAGAGACAGTGAGAGAGAGTGCAAGCGTGTGGGGGGAGAGGGAGAGGGAGAATCTCAAGCAGACTCACCATTGAGTGGGGACCCCGACATGGGGCTCCATCTCACAATCCTGAGATCATGACCCGAGCTAAAACCAAAAGTTGGACTCTTAACCGACTGAGCCACCCAGGCACTCAATAATTTTGTCCTTTAAAATATACTGGTAGAGGGTTGCCTGGGTGGCTCAGTGGTTTAAGTCTCTGTCTTCGGCTCAGGTCCTGAGCCCGGGATCCTGGGATGGAGCCTCGTGTGGGGCTCACTGCACAGCGGGAAGTCTGCTTCTCCCTTTGCCCCTCCCCTGCTTGTGCTCACTCTCTCTCTCTCAAATAAATAAATAAATAAATAAAATCTTTACGATAAAATAAAATAAAATAACATACTGCTAGAATTAAATATATTTTGAGAAAGTCCCAGTCTTGCCAAGTAAGCAGAAAAAGTTCAAATATAAATTTAAAACAATTATAGGAAATGCACTACATAATAATAATGAGACAAAGGTAAATTACAAAAACTCAAAAGTCCCAAATATTACTTCGAACCAGCTTCAGTTTCTAATAATTCCCATAGGAAGTGCCCATATGAGACAATACATATGCGAAGCAGCTTTGTAAGGCATTAAGCTTTTGCAATGCATTTTTATTATTTGCATTGCTGACTTCTGCTCTTGTGTTGTCACATACCTGGGCCCAGATTCTCATCCCTCCAGGGCCAGGAGAGCAGATTAACAACAGTCTCCAGTGGGCAGGACCTGCGGGGCTTCTGTAGGTGGGGGTGGAGGACGCCAGCAGCTGTGCAGGAGCCGAGAGGCTGTGTCTGTAACTTTCTGCCACCTCTGATTCCCACAGCCCGTGGACAGGATATCTGAACACAGCGCATTAGAGTCCTCCAAGCACTCTTTCTGAAGTCCATCTGAGAGAAGCTTGAAACAGTTTCTGGGATGGCAACTAGATGCTGGTGACACTGGTGTGCTTGGGAGAACATGTGGGAGGAGAGCGGGGTTTGCAACTCGCATGGTGCAAGCCAAAGGATCGAACATCAGCAACATCTTCAGTTAGAGTACAAAAAGTTAGTGGAAGCTTACAGTGAGGGGCTGTTTATTCTCTTATCGAACTTCGGTGCTGTTCTGCCCGGCAACCCCCTTTATTGAGATCTCTGTGACATTGTCATTACAAGCCCTGGTTGTAGAGTCCGCTGACCCGGGTTAAGTCTTGCATCTGCTCCTTACGAGCTGTGTGGTCTTGGGCAATTTACTCAACATTTCTGGGCCTGCTCATTCGTCACGCGGGCTACAATTAGTACCTACATAATATTGTTACAGTGAGGATTAAATTAGGTAATTCAGGGAAAACACCGAACCCAATATCTGGTGCCGAGTACCATAGTCAGTAACAATCAGGTGTTCTTCATTTTCTTGTGGCTGCTATTACGGTTTCTGTCTGAATTTGCATCCAGGCTCGCCACTAATAAGCTGTGTGGCTTTGGGTATGTTGCTTAACCAATATCTGTCTGCTTCCGTTTTCTCATCTGTAAAATGGGGATGATAATATTACCTATCTTGTAGGATTATTATGAGGATTAAATAAGCTTAATAGCTTGAAAGCCCTTGGAAGAGTGCCTGGCATAAAGCAGGGCCATCTAAGTGCTGGTTAAATAATTAAATGACATTATTATCATTACATTAGTCAAATTAGAGAGACATTTCCCTTGACTTTACCTAAAAAAATCCCAAACTAAGAATTTAAATTCTAATGAAACATGCTTGTCAAGATCATGGAAACATCCAGTTAACTATGCTTGAATTAAAAAACAAGCTAGATAGTTTACAAACCTTAGAACTACTTTATTAATGAAGGATTTATGTTTTCAAAACATGAGAATAGTGTATTTAATTACTAGGATTGAGATTTTCATAAACATTTACCTATGTCTTAAAACCTCCACTGCCTAAAGCTTAAAGGCAAACCTCCAGGCAATCAAAAGACTTGCCTCAGCAAAATGTGAAATAATAATAAGAAGGGACACTGGGCCGTGAGCACTGACTACATATGCTGAAAATGGAATTATGTAAATGGATTGTCAAGCTTTAGGAAGTAAAGCCACAATATTCATGGATAAAACTCCCCATTCTCTACCCTTGTGAAGGGAATGTGGAATGTTAGGTTAATTGAGGGATTGTGAGCTCCTTCCCTCCAGGTGAGGAGTGGCCAGCAGCTGGGATGTGGTTACCAAGGTTGCTTGGGTAGGATTCCTAGGGCAGTGGATCCTAATCTTTCCTTGGGTCACATACTTCTTCGAGAATCTCCTGTGATCAGCAGACTATCTCCCATGAACAATACTTTTTTTTTTTTCATCCATTTTTCAGGGAGTTTCAAAGACTGCACCATCTCAGGTTGAGAACTCCTGGTTGAGTGCTTTGGAGAAGGCCGGGGCTCCACCCTTGGGAAGAGTTCAGTCTGGCATCAGCAGGTTGGACTCTTCTGGGATCTCTTGAACTTTTTTTATTGTGTCTGTAGAAGTGGGGCAAGTCACTCTTGAATGGCAACACCCAAGCTCCCTTGATTGTGAACAGGTAGGCTCCTGGCAGGTGTGTGTGTGCACATAAGCATATATGTATTAAGATGGGTAATTACACCACCACTTCTGTCTACTTGATAAGACCCAAGTTACAGCATTTTGTCCCTTTAAGTAGAAAATCCTTCTTCCTATCTACCTTCCTTCCTTCCTTCCTTTGTTCTGGCTTGCAGAAGGGAAGTCGAAACTCAGAAAGGATAGGTGGGCTATCTGAAGTTACACAGCTAGCCCTAGTGCCTGCTTACTCTTCTTCCTACATGAGAGAAAGAGTAATTCTCTTGTCCATTCCTTGAAATATCCTTTGAATATTTAAACCTGGGTGAAACAAGGACTTGCCATCAGTGGAATTTAGTTTATTACCTTTAATAAAATCATTTTATTGGGAGAGATTATTGTCTTCTGTCTTGTTTGTATGTAGAATTTTATTCTTACAACCTTTCATTCTCTTGGTGAGAAATAACACCAATCCAAACTTGGATTTATTTGATAATTTTAAGGAATGCAGTGACTGTAACCCCTGACAATTCTAAAATTTTTCAGTAACTTGAAAATATGTTGAGAATGTTGAAGTCAAATCATATCTCCCAAAGGGTTTTCTTTACTTTTCCTATTAAAGAAAATTTTAGTTCATCTATGTTAAATCAGTTAGTCAGTTGATCAATTAACATATATTAAGTACCAACAATGTGTCCGATATTATACTAATACACTGATTGGACTGGTTGGATGAGTTGATTTTTTTTTTTTTTTAAAGAATCCAATTCTGTTATAATCAAATTTCAGATTAGCTTGAGTTTTTATAAACAGCAAGACTCCAAATACTAGGTATTCCAAAAATTGCAGTAATTGGAATAATACCTAATATTTGAAGACTACCATGCTGGCTGTTATCAGTTTGTTCTCTAGATCCATGTCGGCACTTGTTTGCCCTGCCCTGTTCTTTGGAGTGTATGAAGGCATGGAGAAGGTGAGAATGCTCGTTTGGAAATAGTGATTTTTCTGGCATCTGTTGCCATCTGTCTTCTGGTTGTAGTTGACCAGTAGTGGACCAACAGGAAATCAGAGGGTGGGAGGCAAAAGAACCCATTGTATTTATCCTCCTTCTCTGACTTCCTTGCCATGGTCTGGCAGGGATGAGCTCTTCTCCTGCTTTGTATCTGTCAGAGGTTGCCTCTTTCTCAGCTCCAGCCCTCTCCAGGCTGTGTGCATCACATTGTACATCTGTAACATTGTTTTGATTACTTGCCCTTGTCAGGCCTGGGGCTGGTACTGGCTTCCCACTGTTGCTAGTCCCTGGATGCCTCGCTATTCCTTATTGGCTCTTTTAGCTCTGCCCACACCCCTGTAAATAGTCCTTTATTTTGAATGTGCCATCTGTTCCTTTAGCATCCTGACTGATACTGCCAATTAGTCTGTGCCAAGCACTACACTACGACTTCAGCGTGGATTATCTCATATGATACGTACTCACTCTATGTGGTAGGTTCTAATATTATTCTTATTTTTTAAAAAAAATCTGACGAGAAAGAGATTTAAAGAGTAACTTGCCCAAGGGAACACAGCTCGAAAGTAGTGTGGCAAGGATTCCACCCCAGTATGATTCTAGAGCCCATCCTCTTAACCAAGGCACTGTAGATCTCTGGTCAGACTTTCTGGGAGGCAGATTCTGAGATGAAGACTTGCAGGCAGACAGAATTTTGGGGTGGAAAGCTCTCAGGATCAACACCTGTGGGAGGGGGGTAAAGGAAGCAGGACTGAGGAGAAGGAGTTTAACTAGTGTAGTGACAGCAGAAGCATAAGCTGAGCCCAAGAGGAGCTCGGGAGCTGGCAATACTCCCAAACTGGTGGAAGGGGGCTGGGCTTTTATACGTTGGCACTGCCTTGTCACTCAATGCAAAGTCTAACCTTGGGCCCTCTTTAACCAAAGAGGGTCTGGATGGAGACTCTGTTGAGAATATTGACTGCCAACACTTCCAGAAGCTGGGGGAATTAAGGACTAGTCTTGGAGGGTGGATCTGGGCAACACACCATGGCATCCACTACATCCTTTGAAACACATGTGGAGGTCATGAGTTGCAGCTTGCTCAAATCATTTGTGATCTTTGAAAACTTTATTAGACTCATGAATATAGCTGGTTTTCCTGGCATACATGTATATGTATGTGTGTGTTCTGATCATGGTGTAATTATTTGAAATTGTTTAATAAACGTGGAAGTAGGAGTGAAGAGACCTGGTTTCTAGTTCCTTCTCCTCTGCTGACTATCTGCATGCCCTTGTTCAATTCACTTAATGCTTCTGGATCCTAGTTTCCTTATTCATAAATTGAGGCCCTTTGATTAGATGTGTCTAAGACTACTTACGCTGTGAAGTTCTATGGTTCTATTAATTTATTAGCTTTCTAAAATCCAGAAATAGCAAAAGTAAACATGTTGGAATTCTTTTTAAGTAATGCTGGAGACTATTTCTTGCAACCTCCGGTTAGTGACTTTCTCGAGCTCTCTCAATAAATCATGATGAACTTCATGAACATTCACACAGCCCCAATATCACCCAGTGTTCTCTGAAGAACAGAGATGCCCCTTGTCTTCCCAGAATGTCTTTATTTGGTATATATGATTTTAGAATGTTAGACACTTCTCATTCTTTCTGAGTATAGCTCAAACAGATGTTTTATTTTAAGGATTATTTTGAAATTGCTTTCACAGGGTAATTGTTAGCATTTGAACAGGCATGGTCTTAATTTGGACAGATACATCTTGACCAAAGCAAGAAAAAATGGAAACTAGCTTTAGCTTGAGTTGGTGAAATAAAACTGATTCTCAAAGTATAGAAAGGCTAGAAAAACAAATAGGTAAACAGACAAAAACCAGTAAAAAAGACAAGGTATTGATGATAGAATTCTGAAAAAAATGTTGAATAAGTACTTAACATTGTGCACTTTAACTAAAACCAACATAAATATATCTGAACAGAGTAAAGGGTTAAATACTAAACTGAGTAAATATAGAAATCCTTTAAGATTGATTTTCCTGAGCTGTGGCAAACGATTCAACGAAAATGGAAAATAACTATTATTGTCAGTCATGTATGGCCCTGCTTGTATGATTTCCTAATGTAAGCCTTATGGTCGAAGCTGCTTGGACCATAAATAAATAAATAGACCTACCTTCAGTCTGGCTCCCTTACCTGACTCTCGTTAAATCCTATCAGCAACTGTAGAGGGCCAAAGTGGCAATTTCAATAAATATTTCATTACATGGGAGCCCATTTGCTGGCATTTCAAATAAATAAGTATATTTTCTCATTCAGTGGGCACTAGAAGGGAAAACTCTCCAGTTTCCATTTTCAGACTTTCTTTTACTTTCTGAGGAGGTCAGTCATTTTCGTTTTCCAGTGTACAACTCGATTATTTATTGGAAGAAAATGTTTTAAATCAGGAAAAGGAAAAAAAAAATCCTACCAAATAATTTATCGAAGACTGTCTCCTGGCAGATTAATCCCTACCACTTAGCCAGGGCTCATTCCACAGTGATCAGACTGGTCAAGCTTAAACTGTATGTCCACAACAAGTTGCATAAATAACCCCAAATACTGTGAACCTCTCTGCACTCGGTCATCTCCATGACCTTCAGAGAAAATGTCAGAAAGGTAGTAAGAAAAAATATAGCCTGAAATGCTCTAGTTATGGTATTTTCTAATAAATAAAACCCTTTTTGGCTTCTTTCATCTAAACACATTTATCAGTTAAGACACATATACTTCTTGGTAAGTGAGTAGAAATACTGCCCTTTTCCTTGTGGGTAAGCTGGAAATCCAATAAATGTATTCTAAGTTGTGTTTAGGAGCTACATTGAGAGCCAGGGTTAACTGTCTTAGGTAATATCCTTATTTTTTCTTAATTTTATCAACCTCATTTGCCTTTACAATATACTGTGGTCCATTTTAAATTGCCCCCTTAATAAAGAGACTGTGTATGTGGGAGTGTTTGAAGAGATGATTTCCTGAAAATCTCCAGCTTCCATCCTGCTTATCCAAAGGATGGGCCTTGATTTAAGCTACAGAGAGACAAGAGCTCTCCCAGTTAGAGACAGCCTGGTCTCTCTTTGCACAGTAATTTCAGCTCAAAACTGAAGTCCTGTTCTTGGCCAAACTTTTTCTATCTTCAAGTTTTCAATTTTGGCTGGAGACATCACCAATGTTCAAGTCTCCAAGACCTGAAAGTATAAAGTTATCTTAATTCTTTTCATTTCTTTTAGTTAATATATTACATGCTATTGATTCCCCCCACCCTTTTAAATGAAAAGAGCACCGTGTTTAGAGAAGGGGACCCTCAATTCTAGTATCCCCGCTCTTTCACTCACTAATATGGGACCTGGCAAGTTACTAGGAGTTTTAGTGTTTTCGCCTGTGAGATGTGGGATAGTACTATCTGTTTTGCTGACATCACAGAGATGTTTTCATGATGAAATGAGTTAGTGTACTTTGTAGATGATTCCAATTTATATGCTGGAGAGAGACAGGGGTAACCTGGTAAGATTGCTGCCTTCTTTCGGGGACCAGAACATAAAACTGTTGCTCACCATCCACTCCTATGCATTTGCCAAATTAGAAGGTTTAGGGTGACTAGCTTGCCGTCACTTACTGCAGATACCCAGCTTTGATCCTGAGGTGTAAGCCCTCTAGAAGTTGCTCATCAAATTGCTTGCCCCTGTGGACCAAGCCACATCCCACACGGACTGTAGCTGGTAAGCTGACTTTCTGGGCTGTAGCTGAATCTAGCTGTGGCAAAGTCGCCACAATTCTTCAAGAGACCACAGAGATTAAATTCACCCTTCTTCACATCCCTGTTTTCCTCAACTGCCTACTGGACATGTGCTTTTGGATACCCCACAGGAATAGCATACTTGATATGCCTGAAACTGGAGTTAGTATTTCCTCCTCCCACACAGTTCCTCTCCAGTGTCCCCCATTTGAGTGAACCAATGAGCAACACTACCACTCACTAACCTGCCCAAGGCAGCAACCTGGGGTAGACCTCTCTCTCTCCAGTATCTAATTAAATACCAAAGCTTCTTGTGTCTATTTCCTTAACAAAGTTTTATTTATTTATTTATTTATTTATTTATTAGATTTTATTTATTTGAGAGAGACAGAGAGAGCACAAGCAAGGGAAGTGGCAGAAGGAAAGAGAGAAGCAGATTCCCCGCTGAGCAGAGAGCCCGACGCAGGGCTCGATCCCAGGACCCTGGGACCATGACCTGAGCTGAAGGCAGACACTTAACCGACTGAGCCACCCAGGCGCCCCTCTCCTTAACGAAATTTAATTCTGTTCATTTTTCCTCATCTTCATGGCCACCTACCCCGTCCTAGGGCATCGTTATGCTTTACCTGAACGACTGCCACAGCTTCCTAAATTGTCTCTCAGCCTCTACTCATTCTCTGCCTCTCTCAGTTCTATCTGTACATTTTATCCAGAATTATTCTAAAATGCAAAGCTGACCATGTCATGACCCTCCTTAAAATATTCTCCATGACTTCCAATTGCCTTCAAGGTACTGACCACATTCTATGGATCCTGTAAGGTCAAATTTCTGTTATTGTCTCCAGCTTCCTTCTCCTCACTCATACTATTGTATGAGCAGCTTATAAACTTGAGTAATTACTTTCTGTTCCAAAAATGTGCCATGAGCACCTTCATGACTTTGCATATGCTATTCCTCCTCACTGGGATCACTTTCCCTTTCTCTTTGCCTGGCCAGTTCCCAGTCATCCTTTGGATTTCAGTTTAGATGTTGCTTCTTTGGGAAAGCTTCCCCTGAGTCCCTAAATTATGAGAATGCCCTGTCCTTTTGCTGTCCTAACACTTGCCACATCGTTCCATCCTTGTGTGTTGACCTACCTGTGTCCCTCACTAACACCCCATGAAGGCAGGGATTCTGACTGGCTTGTTTGGCACTCTGTTCCCAATACTCAGCACAGTGTCTCACATGGAAAACTCTTAAGTCATTGTTGAATAGAGGCATGAATAAATGACATTTTGTTTGTTTTCTTGGGAAAGCATACTAGTTCAGTTAAAAGAAATCACCAGATATCAAAGTCCCGTGTTCCAGCTCCACTTCCCATTGCTTACTTATGGATGTCACAAAACCTGTCTAGGAAATGGAATAAGACCCATCTCAGGTTACTTCAAGAGTTGCTTTTAATAATAATTCCCATGAAATCTCACTGTAAAATGTACAGCTTTTTGCTAATAAAAATATGTCATTATTATCACATTCATCATGTTTTCAGTGGCACGTGCATGTCTGTTAGGAGAAAGACACAAGAAGTTCTGGTGTTTAATTAGATACTGGTGAGAGAGAGTTCTACCCCAGGTTGCTGGGGTATTTGAATTTAGTCATTTAAAAAATTCTATACTGGGTGTATCGGTTAGCTATTGCCACATAATATCCCTCTCCAAAAGCTCAATGGATTAAAACAACAACTACTTATTTAGGTCCTGATTCTGGAGGTCGGAAGTTCAGGTAATTTAGGTAGTTCGGTAGGAGGTTAGTGTGGGCTCGCTCACATGGTGGAGGGCAGGGTTTCATGAGAGTAAACAGGAGAACATAGGAGTTCTTGGAGTTGAGGCTTGGAACTGGTGCAATATAACTTGCTTGCATTTTATTAGGTAAAGCAAGTCCCAAGCCAACCCCTATTAAATAGGTAAGGAAATATTTACTCTCTGTGGACACACTTCCAAAGACATAAAGAGGAGTGGGTTACAGGGACAGAACTAGTTGTGGCCATTTGCAAACCATTTGCAAACCATGTACCATAGTCTGTCACTATCTTCATTTGATTCTTTACCAAGTCATATAACTTTTTTATTTGAAATCATTTAGTGGCTCTCCATTGCCTATAAAATAAAGTCAAGCTCACAGCAAAGACCTCCATGAACTTCCCACATTGGCCTTATCTGCCTGTTCTTTTATGCTTTAGGAACAGAATATTTCTTATAGTTTCAACAAATCAACTGGGCTGTTCACGGCCTCTGCAGATCATGCTGTTTCCTTCCCTCCTTTCCTTGCCTGGATAATCTTACTCATCCCAACAATCAATGACATTAACAATACCACTTATATGGCAGGCACTGACTGTTTTAAACACTATCCTCGTGAGGGAGGTACTATTATTATCTCCTTACAGATAAGGAAACTGGGACACTGTGAAGTTAAGTAACTTGCCCACATTCACTCGCCTTCAAGTCTGGTTTCAGAACTGGGATCTAGAGTCTGTGAATTTAACCGCCAGGGTCTCCTACCTGTTAAGACTCAGCTCAGTTTGGCCTGTTCCCCTGTGTTATCTTGCCTTTTGCCACGTTCAATGATCTCTTTCAATGTCTAATGCCCCTTTAAATTGTGAGCTTCTCAAGAGCACAGAACAGGCCTTGCCTTTGATTATAACTGTCAAATGTGGTACCAAATCATGCCTCCGTTGCCCTCTCCATACTTACCAAGATGCGTCTTTTGCACCATTAAAAATCTCTGCTTCTTGGAAGAAAAAAAACCAGAGTGAAGACTATTAGTCCTCACAGCATCTCCAAGAAAGAAGTGATGAGTGGGAAGCTCTATCTCATTTTGCAAACAGGAAATTCAGGCATGTGGGGATGAAATCACCCAGCGCTGTGCCAGGATTCTTTTTTTGGTTTTCCGATTCCTAGTTTTGTGTTCTATCTACCAAAGAGTGGTATTTGTCTATGAAGTGCAGCTGATGGTTGCTTAATTTTCCCCAGAACAAAGTTAAAAAACATAACAATTAAATTAAATCACCCAAGAGGGACGCCTTCTTCCTTTGTCAAGTTTGGAGGGAACAAACTTTGGGGGAAACTTTCTTTTCCCTGGGGTATAGTGCTCTCTTCTCTTTCAGCAGAATATATTGTGTCTGATGGAGCAAAAAATTGTTTTTAAGAAACCCTGCACCAATCTGTCTGCCCCAGCTCAGACACATGCTCGCACAGAAAATTAAATTCACAGAAATGAGAGAAAATCAAGAGAACCAAAGGAGCATGTCTTCCGTTTCTCAGAATCATTCTCTAGTGTATTTAGTGGCCCTGTTGGGTGACAGGATGATGAGGGGAAAGGTTTGGTTGAATGCAACTAATTTTTCATGTCTCTTTGCTTATTTCATCAAAGCACCATGAAAAAGTAAGCATTATGCACATTTCACCTGTATGGCTTTAATCTGTAAGAAGCTTTATTAGAACTTAGTTAAAACAGTTGTTTTTTTTTTTTTCCAGCTTGAGTTTCATTACTATGATTTGCTTCATTAACAGCAGCAAGTTCTTGGGTGTGAAGCTTGCTTGAAATGGCAACTACTAAGAGAAAGTGGGGGGAGAAGGAGAAATAAAAAAAGAGGCTTAAAGAATAGTGCCCCTGAGATCCACTCTTGGGAAAGAGAATCGACTGGATGATCTCTGGCCGTCTAACATGGTGTTCTTCTTCAACTTTTTTGGCATTTGTCTTAAATCCTATTATTTCCTGAATCAGAATCTCTAAATCTCCTTATAATCAGCTATCTTACACATATTTTGATTATGTCTTAGGTAGAATCTTTATTGGTATAAACATGTGTTTTGTGAAATGAACAAAGGAAAAAAAGAGACAAACTGATAAACCAGACTCTTAATTCTAGAAAATAAACTGATGGTTACCAGAGGGGAGGTGGGTAGGGATGGGTGAAATAGGGGATGGGGATTAAGGAGTGTACTTGTCATAAGGAGCACCGAATGATGCATGGAATTGTTGTACACCTGCAACCAATATAACACTGTATGTTAATTATACTGGAATTAAAAAAAGAAAATAAAATGTGTTTTGTGTTGTTTTGTGTCATAGTGACTTCCCAGTTTTACAGCCTTCCTCTGTCCTATATCTCTGGGAACTTCCTTTGCCAGAACTACCATGCATCTGAGTACCGGGTTGTAGGCTTTGTAAAAAGAGGGACTTTGGCATGTCTTGTACACCATGCTCCTAATAAATGTTAGATGAGGATGCTGCTGCCACTGCCGATGATAACCTTTTGTAGTAATCTATTTTCCTCGAAGTAACTGTATTTGCCTCAGTGACTCAAAAAAGATCCCTCCCCCCCCCCCATTTTTTGATATCTGAAGAAGGACCAAACACCTCCCAGATTTTGTTCCTTTCTACTCCTGAATTAAGAGTTTGACTGAGAAACCAGAAGCCAAGTCCCTCCGGTCATCGTGCACAATCATGAGGCTGCATATGAACTGGCAGTTAAAGCTCGCCAACTCCTCAACACGTCTCAGATTCTTCCACCCGATCTCTTCTCACCTCTATTCTCAGAGTGGCTGGTTTGTTATGAAACTAATTTTTTTCTAGGCCAAGTTTCCTTTGAGCAGGGTGCAAAGGCATATGATCCTGTGGATTAGAAGTGGGTTGTCATCAAAACGATATAGCTCTGTTCTTCTCCGTTCCTTTCTTGGAATGGCTGAGAACAGACTTGCGAAGAGAAAAACTTGTTGGCGTTTGGGAGCTGCCAGGTTTTAGAGAGCCCAATTATGTCTTTTTTGAACTAGCATTTCTTTAATAGAGTTTAATTTAAAAATGTTTTTTTTTTTCATTTTTGACATTTCTTGTAGTTTTTAATTTGAAAGGATGAAGATATGTTTACTTATGGGGAAAGGAAAAACAGATTGCGTGTGAGTGAGTGGGGTTACCTGGTCACCAATTGTGATGGTGTTGGAGTGGCCAACAAGTGGCCTATGTATTCCAGAAAGTACCCTTTTAGATGGCTCAGCCCCTAAAATTGCCCCATTGCTTGTGCTTTAAATCACTATAGTTCCATGAGAGCGCTAGTCTTGTTAGCGGCTTAGCATCTATTCCATCTACTTGTTACGAGTACCCACAGATTCTTTATGAAAATCCTTCCTCCTCCATTTTGGAGGAATGGATTCTGTCTGAATTTCAGGACTGTGACAATAAGTCCAGTTCAGTTTCTTGGTCAGGGAAATTTGTTCAGGTATGGGCACATCCCCAACTGAAGAGATGTGAAGAGAGTTTTGCTGGATTTAATTTTTTTTTTTTTTTTGAGGAGTTTTTTGTTTTCAATAGGAAGTCTTAGACTTTTGATTTATTTTCCACTGGAGTTGTTGGTGGGAGGACGAGATATGTGACCATACCTTCATTTTCTGTCATGTAAGTCTTGAACTGAGGAGACCACTGAATGGAGCTAGAGCATGGAGCTGACTGTGTGGAAGGCAGAACAGAGGGCAAGAAACTGGGCCCTTTGTGACATCCTTTGAACACTGGATCAAACCTCACTTGAACCCATTGCTATCTAGGATGCATGTTATAACTTTTAGTCCCATGAGTATCTTCTATAAATAGTACTGTCGCTTAGCTCTGGGGAGTGTATGGGGTTAGCTGAAGCTTCTAGGCCTGCATTACAGCTTGACTTCTCGGTCTGCGCAATCCTGCATCTTCTCTTTTTCACAGGGGTTGATCCCAAGGACCCTCCCTAATAAAAGTCCTACGTAGATGTTGGCTAATTGAACATAATAATAAAAAAAAGAAAAAATAGGAAATCCCATTTTAGAGTATTATTCCTGGGGAACCCAAACTGTGACAGGGGTGGCTCCTTCTAGGCAGACTGATTTTCCATGGGCTAACCAAAAAAAACCAAAATAAAACAGAATATAAAAAATTTGCTATACTTTACTTTTGCACAACTGTTTTGGTAATTAATCTGTTAGATTTTGCTCCAAGATCCGGTAGCCTACCTAGGAGGTTGACTTATTCCAGAAGGGGGTTGGAGGGGAAAGAAATCAGGTAGACCACTATCTTACAGGATCTCTAATCCAATTTATGGTTTATTTTTTATTTTCAACATATCTGTATACCTGTGAAACTATCACCATGATCAAGATAATGAAAATATACTTTATCCCCGAAAGTTTCCTCCTGGCCCTTTGCAATTCCCCCCTTCCATTCTTTCCCTCTTTCCCATGCAATCACTGATCTGCTTTCTTTCACTATAGATTCGTTTGCATTGTTCAGAATTTTATATAGATGGAATCACAAAGTATGCACTCTTTTGGCTTGCCTTATTTTACTCAGAGTAATTATTTTGAGATTCATGTATGTTGCATACATCAGTAGTTCCTTCCTTTTTACTGATGGGTAATTTTCCATTGTATGCATATATAATAACTTGTTTATTCATTCACTTGTTGATGGACACTTAGATTGTTTCTAGTTTTGGGCTATTATAATTAAAGCTGCTCTGAGCATTTAGGTACAAGTCTTTGTATAGACATATGCTTTCACTTCTTTTGGCTAAATACCTAGGAATGGAATGGCTGGATCATATGGTAGGTGTATGTTTAACTTTTTAAGAAACTGCCAACTTGCTTTCCAAAGTGGTTGTGTCATTTTACATCCCCACCAGCAGTGTATGAGAGTTCCAGTTCCTTCAGTCCTTGCCAGTCTTTGTCTGTCTGTCTTTTAAAATTTTAGCCACTCTATAAGTATGTAGAAGTATCTCATTGTCATCTTTAATTTGCATTTCCCTAATGATGGGTGATGTTGAGCATCTTTTCATGTGATTACTTGCCATCCATATATTTCCCTTGGTGAAGCGTCTGTTCAGATACTTTGTTCATTATTTAATTGAGTTACTTATTTTTATTGTGTTAAGGGCTTTTAAATATATTCTGTATACAAGTACTTTATCAGATATGTACCTTGAAAATATTTTCTCTGAGTCTGTGGCTGGTCTTTTCATTCTCTTCTCAAAATAGTGTCTTTCAAAGAGCAGAAGTTTTAAACTTTGATCAGGTTCTACTTATCAATATTTTTTTTATTTTATGGATCATGCTTTTGGTGTCACAGTTAAGAAAACTTTGCATAACCCAAGGCCACCAAGATTTTTTTCTATGTTTTCTTCTAGAAGTTTTATAGTTTTGGGATTTACATTTAGATCTATATCCATTTATTTTTAATTTTTTATGTGATTCATTTTCAGTTAATTTTTATATATGGTGAAAGATATGGATTGAAATTCATTTTTTTTTGCATATGGATATCCAAGTGTTCCAGCACCATGTGTTGAAATCGCTTATCTAATTTTAAAATATGGAGCACATAATTCCAGTGTGGTCCATAGACTATCTCGGCATAATCATGCCTAGTACTTGTTAAAAATGCAAATTCCTAGGTCTCACACTAGCCCTTTTGAATTAAAAATCTTATGGCAAATACCCTATGTGATTCCTGTGGATACTAAACTTTGGGAAAAGCTGACATAATGCCATTATTATTCATTAACACTTTACTTCAAGTCAACACTGTCTCCATCAGAGCCCAGAAAAGATATAATTTAGAAAAATTAAGTGTCCATAGGATGGAAAGAAACAAGAAAGGTTTCTATTTTTTAAATGCAAAAACATTTATACATATACAAAAGTAGATTGAATAATATAATAAATTTTCATGTACTCAGTGCTCAATTTCAGCAATAATCAATATTACTTTTTAAAAACAAAACAAAACAAAATACAAGTGAATTTTTGCTATGTGGGGAAGAACTTCCAAGCTTAAGAAGCAATGGGGAAAACCAACAGTAGAGAAAAAAATTGAATGAGCAACTGAAAAAAAAATCAAAGATCGATATATTTGCTAAGATAAGTAGTAAAGACCCCTACTGATCAAAAAAATCTTAAGTGATTTAAAAGACAAGTAATAATCAGCTAATATTTGTAAACAAAACAAGTGATTAATTTTTAATCTATGAAGACATAAAATTTAAAAAATGACAGGAAAACTCACTAAGTGATAAATGGATAAAAGGACATAAAATATACCATTGAGATTATAGTGAGAGGATGTTATGGAGCCAGTCATATTATCTTTAAACATAATGTTTTACAGCAATGGGGAAACGTTTATGGTATGGTGAAAAAAGCTGAGTACAAAATTGTACTTTTTGTGTGTTCTCATGTATTTAAAAAAAGGCTTGGGGAAAAAAAAAGGGACTGGAAGCAGATTTGCTTCTGCAGGTGATTTTCTAAGTTATCTCCAATGAACATGTTTGTTTTGCTGATGTGATCAGAAAATAAAGTCTAATTTTGAAGAAGAAAATGTCTGACATGGGACATTTCCTTGGCAAAGCCATAGATTGGCACAGAGTACAAAGATGGACGGTGTGAAAAGGCACAGGGAAGGCTGAAGACAGATTGTATGCGGCATCATCTTAAGTGCAAAGGTGGAGGTAATGGTTTCCTCCTTTGCAAGTATTACCAGTAGATGAAGACTGCTTTCACGTGAGAGCTACAGACCAGGGGGACTGGCCAAAGGGGATAGATTCTAATGGCCATGCCACAGTCTCTTTTCCTGATCGGTTGTAGACCGTGCTCAAATCTCTAGAGCCCCTTCACATGACTCTAGGAGTGGAGTACAGAGGAAATAAGTTAGAGGGGTACTTTACAGCCCTTTCTTCTGGTCCAAGCCACCCAGTGGATAAAATGTCTGTTTGTTCGTGGGCTCTGAAGTGTTACTTTGTATCGTTTTTCTTCCACAGTTCAGACACTAAATCTAAAATATTTCACCAAATTGGAAACCCACTCATATCTTCTGGGTTTGTTCTTCTGAACTGAAATTGAACTCTGGCACTTTAGTTCACATGATTGTAGAACAATGTAACTTTTTGTTTTGAAAAAGAATGGCTTTTAAAGTCTCATAAATGGGTCTTGCCTGTTCTTGGAAATGAAGTAGCACTTGTAAACTCTACTTCCTAAATGTTGTGTAATTGTGAATGAATAAATATTAAGGAAGCAGAAATGTAGAGATTTTATATCTCAGATTATACACAGGTTCAGAAATAATAAAAAGGTATTTGTTCTTTTAAAATCCTACTATTGGAAATCACATTAAGAATTGCAGAGAGAGAGAGAGAGAGAAAAGAATTGGAAAAAAATATTAAAGGACACAAACAGATTATAATTCAGGACAATATGTTAATCTAAAAATAAGTAAATTAGAATATCAAGTAAGGCTGGTGAGATCACAAAAGTACTACGAAATTTACCACAAGAAATTTTATATCCTTGTTCTTTGATGATTCTCTAATTTTATGGTCTCAGGTAGTATATAGATTAATATTTTCATGCAGTCTTCTGTGATCAGTACTAAAATAACTATTATCAAAAAAACTATTGAGTATCCAAAGTATGCAGAACAAATCTTATAAAATAAATTTGTATAAAAAAAGTTTTTCTCAGGCTTGTCAGGGAAATAATACAGAGTGACTGTGAACTATAAAAACTAGGCAACTTCTCTAAAACTAGGCAACTTCTCCAAAATAGCAACATAGGACACCCTAAGGAGGTTAAAAAATAGATTTAAGGATTGATCCAAGTTCTTTTCACTACTTTTGTAGAGTCTCTTTTCAAAACCAAGAACTGAAACATGTAGTATGATGATTATGATTCTACTTAAAGGAAGAACAGAACAGAATATCTGAAATAAGAACAGGATCAAACAAATAGTATGTGTTTCATTGCTTCATATTCTAAAATATGTACTATTAGATTTCTCTGGCATGAAATACACGTTGGTTTCATTTACTTATAACTATTAGTGTGAAGTGTGCTAAAAAGTAGACTCAAAAATAAGGTCAGATTATCATAGGATTGTTATAAGGCAGGAAAATGTAGGATTATTAATAGGGCATTGAGCTCTGGATCCCCATGTACCTGCAGGAGTAGATGTCATACTCAAATTACCAGGCCTGAGGGTCTTAACTTTTCATATACTTAACCTGTCATATGCTTTTTGCTTAACTTGAGCAGTGTAATAAATACAGTAAGCACCACATTTTAAGTATCATAAATGTATAAGACATTCTGCAATGTTCTGTCTTTGTGGAGAAGGGTTATCAGAAGGGATCTATAAATAGAATTTCGAGACTGTTTTGATCTCGCACTTATCAAGATAAGCCTGATTTCTACAATTGGTTGGCTAGATCAAAAATCTATTTCACTCCTATTACTTAGCTAGTAAATTCTGTACGTTCTCAGATTCTTTACGACAATGAACAATATGGTTGAAAACTCCTCATTTGATTACTCAGAGGAACACTGGCCAGTTAGCAATATGTGAGCCATTATTTTAGGAAATATGGACATTCAATTCTAATACATTTGATTTGCCTGATTCCTTGAGTTTGAAAATCATATGGGCTCAGTCTCTTAGCGAATTCCAAAGTTATTCCTCCTGTATCCATATTTGCAAATAATCTGTAGGAATACATTTCCCAACCTTTAACTGTGCTGTTCCTTGTAGAAAAATTTCCTGGACTCAATTAAAAAAAAAATTGGTTTTCTGATAATAAGGAAAGTACTACCTTCCATTTTAAATCCGGAGGCACTTATTGAATGAATGCTAATTTCATGTCAATTACTGTACACATAGTCCCTGACTTACAGTGATTTGATGTATGATTTTTTGACTTTACAATGGTGCCAAGTGATATGCATTTAGAAGAAATTGTACTTTTTTGAATTTTGATCTTCTCCTCAACTAGTGATATGCGGGGTCATCCCCTCCTTGATGCTGGGCAGTGGCAGCTCCATCAGCCACACGATCAGGAGGGCAAATAACCCATCCACTCACAACCACTCTGTACCCCTACGGCCATTCTGTTATTCACTTTCAGTACAGTCATCAAAAATTACATGAGATATGCAACACCTTAGTATAGAATAGGCTCTGTGTTAGGTGATTTTGCCCAACTATAGGCTAATGTAAGCATTCTGAGCATGTTTAAGGTAGGCGAGACTATAAGCTATGTTGTCTGGCAGGTTAGGCGAATTAAATACATTTTCACCCTAAGATGTTCTCACATATAACCCCATCATAAGTTGAGGAAGATCTGTGTTAAGCGCCAGATTAAAAAAAAAGAAAAAAGATGAGGAAAATACAGTGTCTATTCATCAATACAGTGTTTTATATTTGGCAGCATACTAATACATTATCTTGTGAAACTTGACAAGATAGATATAGTTTCCCCCATTTACAGGTGATAAAACTGAAACTGAAGTGTCACTTGCCCCAGATCATGCTTTTAGTAGAGCCAGGACTGTAACCCAGGTATTTTTTGGACTTCAAGTTCTTTTCTCTATTATCCAATAGATATAGTTCCCTAATGTTTTTCAGTCAAGATAAACCATGTAACTATTGTAATGCAGATATTCCTCTAGTCCAAAGGAAGAGTTTCTATACCTTGTCTAAATTTCGCTGGCCATTTCAATACCACAGGACCAGGAAATTATTCAATTCATGAGAAAATTCATGCACCTGTGGATTTCATCTTTTGTGCCAGATGAATAGGTGAGGTTGGATTTGATTTACTCCATGACTAAACTCTAAAATTGGGATTTAAAATGGATATGTAATCTCACTCTGATTCCATTTTTTCCCTGTAATGCTGCCTAATGGTTATGCAAGTCTCAGAAATGTATTTAAAGTAGTAACATGTCCTTTTATCCAATAACATCAAACTGAGATCTTTTTTGTTCACTTTTGCTAGACCTCTAACCTTTAAAGGCGAGTCAGGCAGCTGCAGAAAACCTGATCTTATTTTCTGCCCCTGGCAAGACTTTTTCAAGTTCATCTTTTTTCCCTTCTCTCAAAATCTGATGAAAAATGAAACGTCAGGAAAACAAGCTCTCGAGCTAAAAAACTTGTGTCTGTCTCTGTGACAGATGTCAGTTTGAAAGGTTTCAGGTCACCTGTCAGAAGTGTGCCAGTGTGATCTGTACTCACGTTGACCCGACCTCACACCAACACTGTGTTCTGCTTTTAAAGATACCCTTGAAAAAGAATTAAATGATTTGGAGTCATTGCCTTTTCCTCTTTTAGCTCTGATTAATGAGACCAAGGAGAGAGAGACAGCGAGTGAGCGAGCGAGACAGAGACAGAGAGACAGAGAGAGAGAGACAGATACACTGACTTTTAAAAGGACAGTTTGACCTTTGGGTGCCCCTGGCAATGAGCCAATCAGCATTCTTGTAATCCAAACACAGATGCCCGAAGCTAAACAAATCCTATACTTGTGAACAAGAATTCAGTTTGCTGTCAAAATACAGTGAAGATCAGCACAGTGCTGCTTTGAACAAAATACCATGAATTAAAGTTTGAATGTTTGTGATTAATAGAGAAGAGTAATATTGAGCAACATAATATCTCAATTGTGCCTCAACTCAGTAACAAATCTTTCCAGTAAAAAAAAAAATCATGTGTTATGAAAAGTCCTGTATACTAACTCCATATCTTGGACATAACTCCCTAATATTTTTATGCCTGAAACACCACTGATATTATTGTACAAGTCAGTAGTTTGTAATGACTAATTAATGGGGTTGAACTCTGTTCTTTTCTGGATTACTTACACAATGTTTCAATTATTTATCATACTGATAAAATTTTTTTCTCTCATGAACCTTTATCATAGCCCAGGAAATTTAAGGATTGAAAAAAAAAAGAAAGGATTTTATTTCATCAGTTTGGGAGTATTCAGGGCTTTGCCTTGTAACCAAGAAGATAAAAGATTACAGCTCCAAAGGCATGTTTGCCAAATCTACCACTCTAAACAAGAGGCTGGATCAAAAGAGACAAGAAATTCAATGGAATATAAAACCAGAAACTTTAATAGCACTTTGGAGATGTTAGCTCCTTTTTTTTTTTTTTTTTTCCTTTGCTTGACTCGTAAGTATACAATGCTTCTCTTCTTTCAAGTGGGCCCACCCTTGACATGAAATACAAGTTAGTTTATTGAAGATAGGTTCGTCGTATCCATGTCTGGAACAACATTATTTTTGTGTGTGGAAAACCTGGGGGAAATAAAGAAGTGTAGGCCCGGAAAGTAATTTGTTAGCTTGAACTAGAGATGGAAAGCTGATTCTTCACAATGATTTGTATTATATCTGTGAAATTTTCCACAGCTATGCTTTAGACCAGTGCTTCTCAGGCATTCATGGGCCCATGAATCTCCCGGATCTTCTTAACATGAGCTTCTGATTCAGTAGTTGAGGGTGGGCCTTGAGCATCTCCCTTTCTAACAGATTCCCAGGTGATGCAGCGACTGCTGAGCCCGGGCTACACTCCAGGCGCGAGAGTTTTAGCTTCTTTGCTCTCCACAGGAGTGTGTGTCAAATGCCTCAAGGGCCCCAAGTAGTTCTTAAGGCCAACCAGCATCTCTTGTTTTGAAACATTTCCCTTCTGACATATTTTTCCCGTTTATGATCTTTTTCTATGTATCTGTAACTTGATCTCTTTTTAGGAACTTCAAATCTTAATATAAGAGTCGTCATGTCACCTCAGAATGACCCTACTGTATTACAAAGTCAAGGTCCAGGACAAAGATGGTAACAGTGTCAGGTTTTTTTCAACCCCTGCTTTTATTTGTTTATTTGTTTCCTGATTTATTTTTTATTTTCATTCCAGGATAGTTAACATACAGTGTTACGTTAGTTTCAGGTGTACGATGTAGTGATTCCACAATTCTATACATCACCCAGCGCTCATCATGACAGGTCGACCCTGCTTTTAAATCATTAGTTCTTTTGACTAGATCATGGTCTTGGCGAAGCATTTTACACTCTACCAGATAATTTCATTAATACTGACTGACATCTCTTCCTTGCTATGCAACAATCAGACTGTTCATAATCAAAAGGTTGAAGTCTTTGAAGTCTTAGCCCTTGGCCTAAAAGCACCCGGAGGAAAAACAGTTAAAAACAAGAGTAGTCAGAACTATCAGCAGTGTTTAGACCCAGATAACCACAAACATCCTGGAATTTACTTAACCATGTCTGATTTCCCAGTGAGTCATGTTTACATCTCTAGATGTTAGTTTACTTTCCCTTCATTTTTTTCTTGATCGCTCATGCAGTGGAAAGCGGAAACGAAATCTTCCATGGCAATTAAAGTGCCAATACTTGAGCTAGCTCTGTGTTCCTGCTATTGATAGGGAGAGATCTGGTTATTAGTCAAACAAAGCTGTACCAATTTTCTCATGCTCATTATGTATTTATAATGTGGACATTCTTGTGACATAGCATGCAGCTGCGTTAGCAGGAGACTCATATCCAATGAGAGAAGACCAGATTTAGCTTTACCAAGGTAAAGCGCACCATATTTAATGCTCAATTTTCATTCCATGTGTGTGAGATATACATGTGATTGCTGAGATTTTCATACCAGTGTATTCATAATTGTGTATTCCACTATAAGTTATTCTTATCCTTGGTAAAAATTCTTACTCTCTCTTCTGTCAAATGCCAAAATCATTTAAGCAAGTGAAAAAATTTGCTAATTTTCTCAAAAGGCTCAAATTATTTTCTGCATGGAGGGTGTAACCCTTTGCTCCCTTCTAGTAGAAGAACCAAAGCAGGAGGTGGGCTGCTTACCACACAGTGAGGCTTCGGGGCTACCGTATCACCACTGTCATGAGAAAGTTTATTTTATGTTGCCACCTTCATGTGGTGTATCAACCAGACACGTGTGAGCACAAGATGTAGATTAGAACCAGAAATATAGATTCTGGTCTTGCTATCATATAGACTCTCAATAACATTACTCTGAATAGGCCTTCCCCTATAAGAAAACTGCTTCAACCTTTTGACGAATATTGGTGGAGAAAAAAAATGGGGGATACAGCAATTGTGAAAACAGGTTTTTTTTCTGGCTGAAATTAATAATTCTGCGCAGTACTAAAATTAATTACTCTGTGGTTATAAGTAGGCAGCGGATTTATGGTAAATGACAGAGTGTTTGCAAATTTTCCTGACTACTCGATTAGAAAATGCACAAGTGGAGGCGTCAGCCGAGCATGCATTATTTAAGTGGTTGGTGTCTGGCGACAATCTGGAAACTGCAATTGTTGTGGTTGCCGTAGGAAAATTCGCACTTTCTGAGAGAAATTCTTTCACCTTTGTGTGCCCACAGCCTGGATCTCTCCTCATGGCAGCTGTAGGAAACACAGGAACTCCGTGACCTGGAAAATGTGGGACAACTGCCACAAGGTGACCCTGGAAGGCTGGGGTAGGCCCAATTAATTTAAAATTTTGCTTGGCCTTGTCTCTTCCAATTTTCTAAATCCTCTGGAAAAATGATTAATGCGTACACTGCCAATGCGAAAATATTTTTGACCCTATTAAAGTCGACCAAGGGTAAACCAAGTGTAGGCTGGCATTGTATCAAACTAGCTTTATTAAATTTGATTGGAGGTTTGTATGAGGAAGGGACAGACAAGGACATTATTTTGCACAGCGGCTCTCTTTTAAATGAAAATATCAAGAGGAATACAAAGTAGCAATATGCCCTGGACAGGAATCATTTTAAATATAGGAAAATACCATGAGGAACTTTGTTTAAAGGGTAAACCATATTTGCTAGAAAATTTTCTGCTATCTTATTGCTATGCTGGTCAGTTACCAACGAGGCTGTTTTAATTTATGGAAGAGGCTATGGAAGCCTTATATTTCTTCATTTATAGATGAACTAGTTCAACCTTGCTTTCTTTCTCTTATCTGTCATTGAATTCTACAACTTAAAATGATCTGTCTGCAGTTTGAACCTTAGCAGAACAAGGCTTAATCTCACAGTGTTTCCCCAATGTGTCCATCCTGTGCAATCATCTCATTAATTAACAAAGTGATAGGTTGTTTTTTTTTTTTTTTTCCTAGTGGTTATTCTGTTTTGAATAAAAAGGGCACACTTCAGGCACCATTTCAAAGGAGAGAATTTCTCAGTAGTGTTTCTTCCTTCTCAAAAAAAGCAAAAATCCTTTAATATAGGAGCCAACACCCAGATTTCACACATAAGGTTTTCTGTAGTTGTCTTACACCAGGAGATATTCAGCCACGTGAATGTCAACATAAAGAGTATATTTTAACCATTTACCATGTAGGAAGTATAGCGATTTCCTTTATGGCAGGCATGGATCTTAATGATGGAATGAGCAAATGGTAGAAATTGCCTGGGATCATCTACCATCAGGATGACTGGAATTATAGCTGGAATGGCAGTTTAGAGGGTGGCAGTAGCCCAGCAAATGTTCTAAAACACACTGGTCATTCTAGTCATTTCAGTCTGCTGAGCGTAGACGTGGAGAATAAATAGTCATAGGATGAAGAATCCATGACTGGGGATATTAGCTTTGCCTGAGACTTTTTAACTGAAAGACATGAAGGAGCTATCTCATCTATAAGACTTGTCATAGATTGTGCCACTCTTCACCTGTGTTCCGTGGCTTCCTACAGGAAGATTATATGTCTCTGTCCTGTTTAATGCAGATATGGCCTTTTGATGTGGTTTGGCCAATGAAATACGAGAAGAACTGAGGTGAGTCACTTCCAGGCAGAAACTTGAAGATCCAGGGCATACTTTGCCTATTTTCTCTTTTCTCTGCATGACAATCAGCTGAAGTCCAGACAAAGGACAAAGTGGAACCAAGTTATGGCTGACTTGTCATATGCACAGTAGCGTGAGTGAGAAACACACCTTTGTTATTGCTAGCCACTGAGATTTTGCAGTTGTCTGTGAACCCTGCAAACATAGCCTATCCTGACTGACACAGATGTAAGCTGCAGCCTTTCAGCATGAGCTGAAGAACATGGTGTTAAATATGACTCTGAGCTTTGGCATGAAATTAGCTCTCATCTTCCTGCTCCCATTTCTAGGAACCTCCCTGCTTCCACACCCTGCTTCTTCCCTCTTTAGTGGGTAGAGCGAACCTACTCTGACCAACAGCCAAGATCTTTACTTGTGCTCTGGATCCCACCTCCTCCCAAATACTTAACAGCCTTGTTTCTTTAGTTGTCTTTTCTCTTTTGTGATACCAATCTTTCCCTCTCTAATGGATCATTCATATCTTCCCTACTAAAAACAATTCTTTCTTGGCTTCACATTCCTTTTAGCTAACCCTTTCCATTTCACTCTTCCCTTTTTCAACCAAACTTCTCAAAATATTTAATTGTGTGTGGTGTCTGCATTTCCTTTTAATCTCTAATCTAATCTAGTTTTCATTCCACCACTGAAAACAAATTGCTTGCCCAAAGTCACCAGAAGTCTCCATATGGTCCAGTCCAGGGGACACTTTTATGTGCTAATTTTATTCGACTTCTTAGCAACATTTCCCTGAGGTGACCATTTCCTCCCTCATGAAGGAATCTTTTCATGGCTTCCAGGACAATTCCTGGCTTTATTCTTAACTCTTTTGTGATCGACTCTTTCTCCTTCTTTACTTACCTCTAAAATTTGTAAAAAGTAGAGCTCCCATAGATCAGTATTGAGTCCTCTTTCTCTCTCTCTGTATTGGCTTTGGTCTCATGACAGTTCTTACTGTTTCTGGAGTTGCCATTTTGAAGTCCCTACTTAGAAATACTCATAAAAACCCTATTTATATATACTTTTGTATTTCCCACTTCAAAACATTCTTCATGAAACTACAGGCAGAATTCATAACTTTGTTATTTTAATTCTCTCATTTTATTCTTAAAAAAAAAAAATCTCTTGATCATCCACAGCGTGCCAGGCACTGTAAAAAATGTTAGGGATATAAAATTGAATCAGATATAATTCTTTCTCTCAAAAAAAGTGCTTAGTGGGGAGGAAAATATGCACACAATTATGGTAAAATGAGTAAAATGAGAGCATTTCTAATAATGTATCTTGTATAACACATGGTGAGAACATAAAGGAAAGAGAATCTAGGTTTTCTGGGGCAGTAAGAGAAAGATTCCCAGAGGAAGTTATATTTGGGCTAAAACTTAGTCAAACAGGAATTTATCAGAAGCAGGGAAGAGGATACATTATTCCAAAAGGCAAAGAGATATGAGAAGGCCAGTCATGTTTAGAGAATTTAAAATAGTTCAATATTTTTGCAAAGGATGAGGGAAGTGGGGGAGGAGTGAGAGCTGAAGCTGGGCTTGGAGACTGGGCTCGGGGCATGAGGGCTTTTTATGGAATTACACTCTTTTGAGGTTTGGGCTGACATTTCTGAGCCATTGCAATGTTTCTGTTTCATCTTTCCCAACCCCCTCCGCATGGGCTCTATTATACCAGGGGGAAGAGCAACAGAAACAATATTAAAAATTTTGAGACAGAGAGCACTGCATTCTGTCACTATTCTAGTCTTTTTATTCTTCTATCATATCTATCTGCTTACATTCGAGTCTTCTTTTATTATCTTTTTACTTCACTTGGCTTTGAGTAGCAGTTTCCTAAAAAGATAGATGCTAAAAGTTGGAATGTTTCGACAACCACTATTTACGGTAATCCAGTGCCATTCCTTTATTTTTAATACTGTAAGGAAACAATTCTGAATACCGAATGGCTGTTTGAGGACTAAATTTCCTCTGTTTCATTATGGATAAAATCAGTTATGAAGTGTTCGAGAGTTTGGTACTGGAAGAAAATCCCAACTGATGTTGGGTGAGTTAGTGTAAAATGTAGACTACCCAGCAGAATTCATTGAAAGGGCCTACATCCGGGTAACTCAGCACTGTGTTAGTAACGGCAAACACAACAATTTCTATTTTATTATATTTACATTCTAAGCCTCAGCTTATTGGTGTTTCTTGTTATGCTCATGATGAGTAACAGTTCTTTAAAAATTAAAAATGGCCAAGCAAGTGTATATACATGGATTCTTGAATATTTCACACTTACCAGAACAGTACAACAAAGAACTTCATTTGAAACTAAGGTAATTTTGCTTCTAAATATTATAATATAAATAATATTTAAAATATTTAAATTTTGTGATGCAGAATTCAGTTGAGTAGTGTGCAAAATGTTTTGACTTTGTTTTACCTTTACAAAAAAATCTCTATTTTTCATTTCTTAATTCATAACAAGAATGACAAATAGATTATGAACAGGGCATTCCAGATGAGATCTTTAACTTCATGGATAAATATGTTGGGGTGAATCAAATCACTTCAGGGACAAACCTTTGCCATGGAGTGCTAGCAGGCACCATTGTCTTCCTTGAATTATTTTATGGTTGCAACTGAATGGACTCTGATGACTTCTCCAGTAAATTAGTCATTCTAGTGAAGTGCCTACAGCATTTTTGTGAAAGCAGTAGAACCAAGAACAAAGAGACGTTAATGGTATGAATCAGATTCTGCCCTGTGACTTCCAAAGTAAGTTGAAAAAAAAAAAAAATTGGGTTGGTAGGAAGGAAAGTGCACAAGCCTAATTTTCTGAAGATAGAGGCAGTTTGTAAAATGACTAAATATGCAGTGATTTCTTATCTGTGGAGCTCTAGCCCATTCAAATGCTCAGTATAATTTTCCATTAGCAGTTGATAGACCAGAGCTGAGTGGGTGGCCACTGACATATAAACTGGCTCCACTAAAGTAAAGACTCATTTCTCATGTGGAACTTGAGCTACTGGGCATGAGGATACTTTCTAAATACCTTTTCTTCCCTAACCCTTCCAACCATGTGTGTCGGGGCATGTGACATCCTTAACACCAAGACAGGTTCAGGAATGAAGAAGTCTATACTGCAAATTATGTAAGGAGAGACTAAACAATTTGTAAGATGATTTAAATAGAAAGCTAAGTAATTATGGGCTTTTTTTCCCCACAGTGCCCATGTCTCTTATCATTGTTAGGTAAAGCGTTTAGGGATGTTCATTAAGGATTCCAGGCCACTGGAGTACTACTAAGATCATTAATTTCTACCACAAAGCCTCAAATGTATTACCCTAGTCAAGTGGGTACTGGGGAAATATGGTTCATTATTTCTGATAATGGAAAATGTACTTTTGTGCAACGGCAGCTACACAGCTTACAGTTGTGGATGTTAAGGAATTAGGTATTAGTTTTTCCAGGTGTCTAGGGTTCCACTCTATATCTCACTTTATATGTTATGGCTCTTACAAAGCAGCCAAAACACTGATAAAGAACTTAGCTTGTTGGAAGATGGGGAGGTCCCAAAATGCAGAGAAAAGGTTGACTTGGGCCTTAAAACTAAATAAAATGCAATTAGATGAGAAAAACAAACACTCCCCATTTGTCCATTGGGTTAAAATAAAGTTAAATACATAAAAATGTTTTATTAAAGTATTTCTTGTTTCTCAAAACTGTCTTAAAGGTGTAATTTGTGTGGACCAAGTTATTATTTATTAAAATTAAGTGAATACAAAAAGAATTATGGGTATCTGGTATGTACAAGATACTGTTTTAAATATTATAGGGGATGCACATGTTTAAGAGTAAGGTGATGTTCTGATCTCTCAGTAGAGCTTCACTTCTGATCGTGGGATGGTATCAAATAACCACAGAGCAAAGTACATGAGACTTACAGATATGCAGTGTAGCAGAGGATTATTCTAATAGCTTCTGATGGTTGACTATGTCTTCTTTGTGGTGGCCTACCTTAAATGAAGTGGACGTAGCAGAAATTCTTCACTGTTTTATGGAGGAAGGGATAATAAGAATTGTTTGGATAGAAATGTTACAGTGGAATTATGTATCACTGACCACACATTCTTTAACTATATTTCTCAAGTAGGGCCAGAGAACATTCTCTTCAATGAGGCACTGAGTAATACTTTAGTGAAGGAACACTAAAATTCTTTAGGAAATCAGTAGTGGGGGTCCTGGTGGATGAAGTTCCAATAAAGATGGACTTCTCATTTTCATCGGGGATGATAGGATTTCAGAGTAGCAGAAGCATTTAATCTCCACTTTAAATCAGTAATGGGGGTTGAATTTTATTAAAAATTCTTGGCATCTATTGAAATTATCATATTTTCTTCCTTTAATCTACTTCTTATACTGAATTACTGTATTAAGTTAGCTACCTAGGGTTACATCAGCCTTTCGTTTCTGTGATAAATTTTATTTGATAACAATGTTTTATTTTGTGGCTGGACTGTGGGATTCATTTATTAATAATATTTGAATTTATGTAATAAGTGAAATTGGACTAGAATTTTATTTTATTGTCTTATCTTTGTCCAATTTTTGGTATCAAGATTTTGCTAGTCTTGAAGAATATGTTGGGCAGGCTTCCATATTTTTCTATTTTTCTTTGCTCATGGGGATTATCTGTTCTGGGAAGTATTTACTAAAACTTTTCCATAAAATCATCTTCTTTTGCTATCATTTTAGGCATAATCTTTAATACTTTCTTCTATAGTAGTTTTCTACTACTTCTTACAGTGTTTGAGGTCATTCTGTAATGCATTTTATTGAGGCTTTCATTGGTATAATATAGATCATTCTCAAGTAGTTATTTTTAGAAAAGATATGAGGGTGGTGAATTTCCTAAGTCTTTGCTTTTCTGGATATGCCATTATTTTCCCCTTATAATTGCTTAAAAATTTAGCTGGGTCACGAATTAGGTTTAAAGAAATGTCATTCCTGTTCTTTGAAAGCGTTGTTCCATTGTCTTCTAGAATAAGTTGTTGCTCAGAAATCTGATACAAATATAGTGGGTCTCCTTGCTTTGTAGGTCACCTGGTTACTTCTCTATGGAAACTTTAGGATTTTCCCTTTCTTTTGAGTTCTGAACCTCTCCGATGATTTGTCTTCGTGTGTATCTCTTTTCTTTCATTCTGTTGAGCCCTAGGTAGGCCTAGAGGCATGTGTCTTTTTTTTTTTTAAAGCTCTGGGAAATTTTCTTATATAATTTTCTTGGTTTATTTCCTTTCCTTCTTTGTGTTTGTTTTTCCTTCTGTAAACCTAGTGTGACAGGTGTTAGAACTTATACTTCTATTATTTATGTGTCTTACATTTTTGGGGTGTACGGTGTTATTACTTTGTCCTTTTGTATCAAGTTTTGGAAGAATCTTTCAGGTTGTTCTTCCAGTTTGTGAATTCATTCTTTAGCCATGTTTTCATTCCATTAAGTTTTCAAAAATTACTGCTTAAAATTTTTTTGACAATCATGTTTAAAATATCCAAGATCATTGTTTCTATTTTTGTGTATGAAAGATCACTTTGAAGTTCTCTATATCAAGTATTTATATTTGCCATGTTTGCTCTGCTAAGCAAACTGTTAATTTTCAGCTGTTATTCTTGGATGATTTTATTGTCTTTCTCTATCTTGCTGATGACTTCCTCAAATGTTTGGTGATTATCTTTCTGCTCATCTTTGTGCTTAAATATCCCTGTTCACCATCTATAGATTGTGTCTGGTGATTCTAGGGGAGAGACCAAACATCGTGTTGCAGGGGGTGTGTGAGTTCTTCTAGAGATAAGAAATTCCCATTCTTCCTGGACTTTGCTAGCTGTCTGGTCTAAAGTGCTGCCTTTTCAGACCTAACACATGTATTCGTTGCATTATTGCTGCTTCCAAGTAAACACCTCTGTTGCCCACTGTTCTGGGCACTGGGCAATCAAACTAATGATGTTCCAGGAACCTTTCTTGCTGAGCCCAGAGTACCCCTGGCATTGCTTTCCTTTTTTGCCTATTTGATTGGTTATGGTCTTTTTCTCAGTAATTCCTGAGAATTTCTCATCTGTTAATGACATTCTCATTTTCACTGATGTGTATTAATACATTTTAGAAGTATATTTTCTATCATTCTAAGGATTTTAGGTGAGAGGGGAGAAAAGTATGTGTACTGAGTGTGATGTGATGCCTTGGTCAAATATTATCTCTATTCTTTTGAACATTCTAAAAAAATGTTTTAGACCACATCTGAAACAACATGAAAGAGAATGTTAAATATAAAGTTATGGACAAAGATATATCAGACTTACCAAAAAAAAAGAAGAGATTAAGTGAGGTAACTTTATTTATTTATTTTTAAAAAGATTTTATTTATTTATTTGAGAGAGAAAGAGAGCATGAGAGGGGGTAGGGTCAGAGGGAGAAGCAGATTCCCCACTGAGCCGGGAGCCTGATGCAGGGCTTGATCCTCGGACTTCAGAATTATGACCTGAGCTGAAGGCAGACACTTAACTGACTGAGCCACCCAGGCACCCTGAGAGGTAACTTTAATATAAAATAGAATTCAAGAAGAAAAAGCATGTAATGTGTTGCTTTTATATTGATAAAAGCTAATATCCACAATAAAGTTAAATCAGTCACGAAACATTATGTAACTAAAAAGATACTATCAAACTACACACAGCATAAACTGTTAGAAATACAGGGGGAGACTGACAGAAACACAATTATAATGGGGTGCTTCATCACATACTATTATTAGTCTTTAACAGATCCAAAAGTTAAAAATAAATAAGGACTGATGGACTTGAAAAAGTGCAATTAACATAATTATACTTATGTCTATATTTTTACTTATATATGATATATGGTATGTATACATACAATAAAAAGCTTTATAAAATATATATGTATCTATGTAAAAACTCTATAGTGTATAGAAAAAATATTTTCTTTGCAAACGCCTCAAAAATTTACAAAAAGTAATTGTACCCACAACCCCTCAAAATCTTAATTAAAAACAAGGAGTAGAAACTTTGTATGCTGTACTTTTTAATGGCATTACAATAAAGTGAAAACTTAATTACAGAAGTCTAAACAAAAAATTTAAACCACCTGGATATTAAAAGCAAAATAAAGCATTTTGCTAAAGAGCTTTTAGATTTAAGTAACATAATAGACTTTAGATGGTGTATTTAGAGAGACGAGGAGAAATTTCTAAACTGAAATCTCTGTGATGTTTCCAAAGTCATGACTTGAAGGCATATTTATAGCCAGGAGTTCCTGGTTTATTAAACAACAAAGAATGAAAATGAATTAATTTAATATTTAAACCAGAAAGTTTAAAGAAAAACAATAAAGTAAATATAAGAAACTCAAGAGGAAAAATATGCTTTAATAAGTGATTTATTTCTAGGAAACAACAACAACAAAAAGGCAGAATAATACCTAATAGAAAAACTTCTGGTATATCCAAACAAGAACAAAAGAAAGGGAAAGCTAAATATAGACGTTTATAATTTTAAAAGGGGATATATCAGTAGAAAGTTTAAACATTTTAAGAGAATTTTATATACCAGTCTGTGCTAATAAATTAAAAAAACCCTCAACAAAATAGGTGAGTTCCTGACAGGGCATGATCAAAATTGGTCTCAAAAGAGGTAGAAAATTTAAGCAGACCTACAACTGTTGGAAAAAATTTAAAAACAAAATTTCATCTTTTGTGTGTTTAAAGTTGCAATGACTAAAAATTCCCATAGTATACAGGCTGACTGAGAGCCTACAAAGAGAGAGAACATTTCTCAGGTCACTTGATGAAGCTAGTGAGCCTTGATAACAAAGTATGACAAAGTTTAGTTTCAGGAAGGTATCCAGCTCACAGTGGCAGATATTAGTTCTCTAAAATTCTAATTTTTGCTTAAAAGCACTAAGGTTTTGGGATTGATTGCTACTGCAGCCTGAGCCAAAATTATTCTGACCAATATGGAGGTCCTGGAAGACCTGCAAGCTGGTCATTTTTATCTTCACAATCAATAGTTCATGATCCATAAGAAAAACAAACCATCGGTGATGCTTAGGCTGTAAATCTGAAGCATATGTGCATCTCTGACCCATCAACAGTTTGTACAAATTATAATAAACATTTGAAAACTATGGCAAGGATTAAAATATTTATTTGGCAGTGTATGGAAGGATGGATTGGAAGAGAGAGGGTAGGGAAGAACACTGGAGGGAATAAGGAAGCTGTTGTAGTAATTTAATTGCAGTAGGTCCCAGTGCGGGTGAAGTTAGTAGGAATGGAAATGGCGAAATGTGTTCAAGGCGTTGCACATGTATGTCTTAGTTTTTGTCATCATTGTGATTGCAAATGATGGGCTAAAAGAACTTGATCGGAGATTGAGTACTGGGGTAAAAGGAAGAGAATTCATGTATGATTCTAAGATTTTAATCTGCAGGTAGAAGCAAATTTTGATATTGATATTGAGCTGGTTTAAAGAGTCTGGATTAGAGAAAAATGAACTTGGTTTTGGACATGCCAGATTTGTGAAAATTGTGCTCTGTGGGCACATGGAGACATGAGATCATAACTCAGATGAAAGTCCCCAGACCTGTAATGTTCAAAATGGGACTTCTAATCTGGACACACTAGAGCTGTTTTAGAAATGTTCTCCAAGCAGAAAAAAAGACAGCTTATAGGAAACATCTACAGGTAAAACAAGAAAGGAAACAGAAGCATTGAGGGAAATGACAGGGGCAATCTCAACTGTAAGGAGAGGAGCATGCTGTTCCAGTGCAGGGATGTGAATGCCCAGGGCCGTGAGTGGCTCAGAAGCCCAGCCTGATAGGAGCATTGAGGACAGGCCACTACAGTTCCTGAGAGGGAGAGAGCCTGTGTTCTCAGACGGGGGACATTTTAGGGACACTGCAGTAGGAAAATCATCTTACAGGAGATCTCAGAAATTCAAACAAGGAGTCGAGATTACTGATTTGAGAATAGCAAAAAGAAGAAAGAAGAAGACATTAGTAATTGGAATAAATCCTGAGGTCAAGGGCGTATTTGTTTAAAATGGCTTTTCAAGTTCCTGTTGTTTGGAAGGCAGATGGGAAAGAACCAGTAGAGAGTGAGAAAAGTTAGAGATTTGGGGAGAAATAAAACAAGTATTGTAACTGGATCCCCCAGGGTACGGGAAAGGATAACATCCAGTTTGATTTTAAAGAGGAATGAAGACTTAGATTCTGTTATATTTGGAAGGAAGATGAGAAAAAGGGATAGAGCTTGTTTATGTTGTCATGATGGGAATGTTAGGGAGTATATACCATCAGGTGTGATCAACTTAGGGAAGATGGAGGCTTTAGCTGAGCTTGTCCTTGGGCATATTTTGTCTGCCATCTGCCCATGGGGAATTAGGCTGGATTTGCCCAAGGAATCTAATTTGAGCACTGCAGAATCACATCTGGTTTTATTTAGTGCTACATTGCAATTTAAAAAAAAAAGATAAGAATAAGTCTCCATTGGAACTTCACTGTTACGGGGCTCTCATGCAACAATGTCATTTAAGAGACTGTCTGAATGGGAAGATCTTTAGTAAGAAAAGCTGTGGTTTGAAGTTTGGCCCAATGTTAACGAGGCTGATTTTCTTTACCATCTTTTAAAATTATGTATTTAGAAATTTTCTTCATGAAGTTGTATTACTAAATAAAATCATTTTTATTTTGAGAATTGGGGTATAAACAAAGGTAATATTAATTTACACATTGTTTATCCTTTCTTAAGAAAATGTGTTTTTTGATTTATCCAGGCTATAAATTAAAATTAGAATTTTTAAGTTATATCCCACTGATTCTACCGCCCCTTTCCTTTCCCACGTTATATTCCTCTGTAGGCTGTAATAATCACTCCCTTTGCATATGTAAATCCTTTGGTCGTCTCTCCTACCATCAGAGGCACCTTGAAAAGTCCCAGTCCTATTTAATTCCTACTCTTCCCCCATTCTGTGCTCTCACAGTAGTAATTAAGGTAGCTGAAGAAAATCACATGTATATTAAGTGTAAACTGGGGTTTTAATGATGCGGAGTAAAAAAATTCAACTTTCTCTGTTAGATTTACTAACCAAATTTATGCATAAAAACCATTTTGGTTTCCTAAATCACTTAGAATTCTCACCTCCGCAAAGTCAAGTGAGGTTTTTCAAGAGCCCTAAAAACTTTTTAAAGGAATTTAATGAATGGCCATCTACTGCTCTTTTTTGCTTATCTTTTGCTCTTGCCAATTGATTTAACCACTTGGGGTGTGGCATTTTGAGAAGTGTTCTGGTTATGTTTTGAAAGCTGAGCAGATAGAATTTGCTGATAGATCACCTATGACATGTAAAGAGAGGAAGAAAACAAGGATAACTACAAGATTTTTGTCTTACAAAACCATTTTTCAGAGATGGGGAGAGGAAGATGAGAAGGCTTTTGGGGAGATGAAGATGAGAAGGAATCAGGAATTCTGTTTTTGACACATTAAGTTTAAGATGCCTTTTAGACATTTCTAGAGATGTGAGTCTGGAATTCAGGGGAGAGGTCAAGACTGGAGATATTACATCTCAGGTCTTCAGGAATAGATGGTAAATTATAGTCACAGGAACTGGATGAGGTTACCTCAAGTCTGAGTGCATGTAGAGAAAAGGCGTCACAAAATTGAGGCCTAAGGCTCTTCAAAGTTCAGAGATTGGAGAGATGAAGAAGAATCAACAAAGAGAATGAGAAGGAACAGACAGTAAGAGAGAAGGAAAATTTGAGGGAATGTTGTCCCAGAAGCCAAGTGGAAAACAAACAAACAAACAAAAAACAAGAAAAGAAACTTAAAAAGGAGAAAGATCATCTGTATCAAATGTTGTTAATGTTTAAGATGAGGACTAGTAAAGGACCACTGCATTCATCAGTGTGGTAATCATTAACAATCTTGAGAAGAGAAGGTTTGGTAAAGATTTGTGGATAAAAAGCATCTGGAAGGGGTTCAAGGGAGAACGAGGGGGGAAGAAGCTGAGGAGGAATTCTGTCAAGGGGAGCAGAGAAATGAGTTGTTAGCTAGCAAGCTATGGTCTATGGGCTCGGTGCTGTCAAGAGAGGGTATTTTAAAGAATGGAACATTCTTGTATGTCTGTATACTGTATACTAATCCAGTAGAGAAGGAAAATTGATGATAGAGGGGAACGAGAAAACAGATACTGGAGCAATATCTCTTAGTAAGCAAGAGGACATGGAACCGGGCGGGGGAGGGGGGCGGGTGGTCAGGGCACTCATAAGAACAGACAGTTCACCCGCAGAAACAGGAGGGAAGGCAGAAGTAGAGGCAAGCTGCAGGAAGGTGTGAGGTTGCAGCCGTGAGAGCACGATGAAATTCTATTCTTTCTGTTGTCTCACAAGGTTCTGGAGAGAATAGTGAGGAAGTTGACATATGTAAGTGAATAATGATGACACTGGAGCATGGAACCCAAAGTGAGAAGGGGGGAGGACAGGAGGAAAGCGAGAGACCTGAAAGAGTGGTAGGATGACTGAATGACAGTATTAAATAAGTGGAAACTTTGGCATATAGCATGGTTAAGACTCAAAGCAAATTATTTATTGAGTGGGTGACAATTGTGTAAACTTAAGTAATTTTACCTGTGTTTACATCTCTTATCTCACAGATAAATTCTTAGTGAAAATTTCTACCTATAGAGTGATTAATGAAGGTTATTTTAATTTTCACAAATCCTGATCATGTGTTTGTTTCAGCAGTCAGGCTCGGTGTAAACACTGGTTGGGCTCCCCTTCAGGTACTGTTGGTCTCTGTTGTCTTGTTCCAGCCTCCATGGCAGCGGGCAGCTCTAGATAGACTCTGGCTGACTTCATCGGGTGCAATGTGGCGGCAGCCTCCTGCTGCCCCTGTGGGCTTCTCACCTCCTGCACAAGCTGTTGGCTGCCAAGGCATAGGGCATCGAATTTGTGCTGAAGGGCTATGTTGGGCAACTGGGAAATCTGTAGGGAGTTAATAGGGTGACATTTCAACCCATGGAAGAGAGGATCTGGTAGAAAAGTTCTTCTCCCCTTTGCCTCCTCCAACAGCTTGTTCTGAGAAACTGGGTATAGAGCTTCTAGGGAGCTGTGGTCCTCAGGGCACTTAGCAGTGTCCAACTTCAACCACATCTTGGCATCCTCGCTTAGGCTTTTTCTCTTTCCCAACCATACCCTCTTGGCCCTCCCTTCTGCTCCTGGGCTTGTTCTCCCTGATAAAGTAGTAGTTGATGGGCCATCAACCTCAGGCTCTGCTCTCAAACACCGGGACTGAGATAAACATTGTAACACTTTCTTTTTTTATACTCTACCAACTCTGGTAGGGAACTAGAACTTTATACAAATAATTTGTCCCGAGAGTAATCATTAAGAGAACCCGAAAAATTTTAGCTTGAGATTAGAACCTGTAATTTTTCTTCCCTAACATAGACTCTCATTGACAGATGATTTTAGTCACTGGTGCTTGTTTATGAATTTAACTTCTAATGTTGCATTTTGTGGTAACAATATACACCGTTATTTGGATCTCAGAAGTTAAAAGAAGTAAAACAAGATATAATTGTTTTTATTGTCCATCATATACTCTGTGCTAAGAATTCTAATTTTTCCTTTTCTTAATTTTGCTTATTAAAAATTAAGCCTTGGGAGCCTGGGTGGCTCAGTCAGTTAAGCATCTGCCTTCGGCTCAGGTCATGATCCTGGAATCCTGGGATCGAGTCCTGCATGGGGGGAGCCTGCTTCTCCCTCTCCCTTTCTGTGTGTATGCTGTCTTTCTCTCTCTCAAATAAATAAATACAATCTTTAAAAAAAATTAGTCCTTAATGGTTCTTTCTTAGATTATTGAAATAGCTTCTTGGCTTATTTCCCTGCTTCTGAATCTACCTCCTTGCAGTTCTGCATGTTGTTCTCAGTGAGTTTTCTAAAAAAAACGATTTATCAGCTCATATTTCTTGCTTAAGCCCTTCAATAGTTTTTCCTTACCCAAAATTAAGCCCAAACACTTAGGATGACCTATAACTTCCCGCTCTCTCCTTTCCAGCCTCGTGTTCATCCCATGCTCTATACATATTCAATTATTCATTGTTCTTCCCACTAGCCAATCTGTTGCAGCAGGCAATGGCCTGCTCAAATGTTTCGTCTTCTGCAAAATTTCATTCATTAAAACTTAATACATTTCACACACAGCAAATCTGGATTTCCTTCTTCTCTTGAAGAGTGGGAAGATCTGGGACACAGGGCAACAATCGGCTGGAGCACAACACTGAGCATGAAGCATGCATTGCCCTGTCTATTGCTGTGCTAGCCCAGCCTTCTCCCGTCATTTGTTTATTTTGACCACGTGGCCATTGTTAGCATTTGGTTTGCAAATCTTGTCTCTTGGTCGTACAGCACTTTAAATAACATTCCTTCTATATTCGTGCTCTTGTCCTGTGAAGCTATGGCCATTATTCCATTCTAAGTCAAAATTCTACACAATTTTCTTGGTAGTTTGAGTTATTTGTTGAGTTATTTTCAGATACCATCTGATTAAATGTAATTACGTCCCCTATACCATGTTATCACTTAACATTTTTTTAAAATTATGTTAATCACCATACATTACATCATTAGTTTTTGATGTAGTGTTCCATGATTCATTGTTTGTGTATAACACCCAGTGCTTCATGCAGAACATGCCCTCTTTAATACCCATCACCAGGCTAACCCATCCCCCCAGCCCCCTCCCCTCTACTGACAAGTTTAAGTTGAAGTCTGATCAACTGCAATTTCTCCGTCTGCTCTTTTAAGTACCAACTTCAATAAGGTAAACCAAGTTGCTCAAAAGGATTCACGTAACTCAAAATATCTGTACCATATTGTCTGCTAAAATTGAGGATTTATTTTTTGACATCTTCCACCGTGTCAGTGCGTTTCTCTTGCGTCTTGTTGTGTTATGCCGGTTTATGGTGGGAAAAAGCCTAACAGGATGTGACATGATGTAAGTGATACTCTGACATGTATAGTTTAAAGACTACACTCCTGTTGGAAGCAGACACCTGTAATTAATTCAGATCCTCAGAATTTAAAATGAAACTGATGAACAAAACTGGAAATGCCCATGAGCTGATGGCTGCATGATGCGGCTCACCAACCCGAAAGTAGGTTCTGGCATGTGAGTATGTCCTCATCACGGGAGACCTCAAAGCTTACTAACACCTAGATAGGAGTAATTTGCTGCTTCCCAAATTTGATCAGATTCTTTAAAAGATGGTCTCAGTAGCAAACATTTAAGAAAATAATTTTCATTTTTTAAAATTTTCATAACTTGGTCATTTAAATTATTTAAATCCCAAAGCAGATAAT
Source organism: Neomonachus schauinslandi (assembly GCF_002201575.2). Lineage (NCBI taxonomy): Eukaryota > Metazoa > Chordata > Mammalia > Carnivora > Phocidae > Neomonachus > Neomonachus schauinslandi. The sequence goes on along the minus strand of NC_058409.1, from coordinate 68,922,476 downwards.
TTAATCCAAAGCTCTCTTTGCCATACTTCTCTGAATAAATTATATTAAAGATGTATTTTGTTTTAAATGGTCATGATCAATATATTTTTCTCTTTTAAAAATAACATTTTCAGATCAAGGTATTACATGTTTATCCATAAGAATTTGGTAAGGCTAAAAGAATATTAAAAATTATTGATAAACATCCCACCCAAAGATAACTACTGCTTATATTTTAATTAGAGTATTTTCTTTCAGGCGTTTCTTCTAGATTCATATCCACCCATCTTCATTTATCTATATTCACATCTACACCTGTGTCTAGATTTATACCTATCATTTATCTGTATATTAGCATATTAAGAATCATTTTACTGTAGCTCAAAATTATGTGGATCTGGGATTTGGTCAGGGCTCAATGGGCATTTCTTCTTCTCACATGGTACTGCTTAAGATCACTTGGTGATATTCACCTGGCAGATAGGCTGGTCTGGAAGTTCTCACATGGCTTTCATTGCATGCATGGTACCTTGACCGGATGGCTGTGTAACACTCAGCCCAGCTGGAGCTGTTGGCCAGGTGAACTAGCTATCTCTTTGGGCCTAAGAGACTGCTTGAGCTTCCTTACAGCATGGGGGCTGAATTCTAAGAGCAAATGTTCCAGATGTGCATATATTCAAAAAAATGTGGTTGAAATTCAACTGGATACCCAGTTTTGACTCTCCCATTTAAAGTTCAAAAGCATGTTACAAGCATTTTCCTATTTCACAAAAATTTCTTGGCAATTCATTTTGATAGCTACATGATATTGCACATTCTATGTAACTGACTTAGCTACTATCCTATTTTCACACAAATAATAGTATTTTATTATGTTAAGAATATGTAATAAAAATTTCTGTGCATACATTTTTTGCCATAATTTTCTATTAATTCCTTAATATATATAGTTCAAGAAGCAGAACTAGCTAAGCGTAATGAAAAATTTTAAGACTGGTGATACAAATTGTCAAATTACTTTTCAGGGATGTAGTACTTATTCATACTATCACCATTATTGTTGAAAACTTATCAGCATAACTTCATCAGTATTTTCATCTTCAAATCCTTGTACATTTGAGTGTTGTAAATATCTTATTGTTGTTAATTGCATTTATGTGATTGCTAGTAGGCTTGAAATATTTTCATGTTTACTATAAATTTTTATTTATTTTTTATTAATTTGTCCATTCATCTACACTATTTTAAAAATCAGTTTATCTGAACTCTTTATATATTATGTAACTGTTTTTAAAGACATAAGCTGTGATAAAATATATCTAGGTACTTTTGGAACAGATTCAAGTCGACAAGATTCACATAGTTTAAGGTTTCTCTCTATGTCATAAATTTGAGTTAGATTTAAAATACTCTTGAAATAATTTTGCTTATTATTGGCACAGTTTTGCTCACTATTTCTACTTAATCTGGGCTATGCAGAAAGATAATAAAAATTAAGATGATTGTGCAATTTAAAAAGATCCCTTTCTCAAAAGAAAAAAAAGATACAAAATATACTCTGGAATCAGCATAAAATTTGATTACTTTGACTTTTAAAATAGCAAACAATTTTTTTAAATGTTTCTAAAATTCTGAAAGTTATATTAACTATGTATTGCCCTTTTATTGTAGAGTGAAAAATCATTATTTCTGATTTATATGTTTATAAAACAGTAACAGTTTGAATATTATTTCACATTACTGTTATATATATAGTTTCTCAAGACAGAAGAATGACAATACATTCTACCTAAAAATATTTTTGTTTCATTTAAAAAGCTGTTTGAATTACTTAAAAGATATGATTTCACTCTTTCCTTTCATGTTCATTTCAGGACACTGTAATAAGGTTATTAAAGTAGCAAAAGTAAAATGGCTGATATATAGATAGGTGTAATCACATAATAGGTGTGTATTTTGAATGTGAAAGGCTGTGAAACTTATTGTGGAAATTCATTCCACAATTTCAGTAGCAGTATCACAAATTGCCTTGGAAAAAACAAAACATAACGAAAAGAATGCAGGAAATCTCAACAAAGAAATGTATTTTTCTTTTTTTGCTGTAAAATGAAAGCATTTCATCATGATGTCCTGCCAAGATTTGTCCTCAATAAATTCAAAGTCCTTCTTTTTACTTTCCAAAATTCTGTAAAGTGCATTGCTATTGATTTTGAAACATACATTTTCTCACATAATTCTTACTCAGAGCCAGTTTGTTTGATGCCTGCTAATTTGCCTATTAGTCATTTTCCTATATCCTTCCTTTTCTGTCATTGCTTTGTTATGCCAAGTGTTCCTCTAAACTAGCTTGACCACTTACACTAGCCTGTCATTGATTTGGATTACAAGGCTAGTTAATACACACATAAAGATTCTATGTGTATGTGTGTGTGTGTGTGTGTTGTGTGTGTATTCTCTTTTCTTCTTTTCTTTTCTTTTTTTTCCTTTTCCTTCCTGCCTTCCCACCTTCCCTTCCTTCCATCCTTCCTTCCTTTGCTATATTTGGCAACCCTAAAAGAAATGCTTGCAGTAAAGTTACATTACCAGCTACATAATGTGATGCCATGTTAAACTGTAATCACCCCTCCACTGAACCTAACAAAGGCAACATGCTAATTTTTGCGTTAAGACACAGTGCGATGGCACACAATCACATGATGCTGTTTCATCCCCTTTCTTCTCGAGACTTTCATAACAGTCCCCTTTATTGCTCATGGGTTTCTAATAATGGTGTCCATGTGGCTTTGGAACAAGAGCAGAATGTTAATTTATTCCCCAGTGTTACCTAGAGGCCCTGATGTGGGTCCAGGATTGGTGATGCCCTAATTTAAATACTGGGTAGGATCAGGCTGATCAGGTGGCTCAGGGCTAGCACAATAGGCTGTGAAGGGAAGCCCCACTCCCTGATCAGGGCAGATCAGGAGGATTCCAAATGTAATTGGCCTCGGGGGAGTATGTAAGTCAGTCTGTACACCCCCTTCAGACCTCCTTAATGCCTTGCCAGCTGGAAGGAAAAGTGCCTGCTTGTATTGCCCACAAAGGAAGCGGGGATTGAGGGGAGTAGAACTGGAGAAATTAAAAAGGAGGAAAGAGACAGCGACACAAATGAAGAGGTGGGTAATAATATTGTACATCTAAAAGCCGGGTGAGTGTGTCATAAACAAATGGGCTTGCAATGGTCAGTAGACAATTATATCCTGTTACCTCATTTCAAATGCTGACTAATTATATAGAGCAAGAGGAAATTAGCACAGGAACCTCATTCTTTGCCAAGTCCACATCAAAATGCTGTAAAAGAAAACATGAAATCAATCTTCTGTGGTTTTTAAAGAACTCCTAGTTCTTGAAGTTTCAATTTCTGCACAGAGTCCTCCAAAATATTGTTAGACTTACTGGATGTTCAAATTTCAGCAATTAGACTTGTAAAAAGAAACCTATGGCTTGCACCTTTTTTGGTGATCTGGACGACAAAATTAACTTTTTAAAAAATTCTTGTTATTAATGCCTAAATCCTCAACTTTCATCCGACTTGCTTTATGTCAAAAAAAGATTTGCTGAAGTGGGAAATTGTCTTCTTGGACAGCGCCGTCTCCTGAAATTCTCTTGGTGTACATTTGGCTTGTTTCAGCATTTAACTGAGTTCTTGAACTTCCTATTCACAGACATGCTGGTCAATAATAGAGCTGCATTAGTAACTTTTCTGACTCTAAAAATTTTGAAAATTGGATCACTTTTTTTTTTTAAGATTTTTTATTTATTTATTTGAGACAGAGAGAATGAGATACAGAGAGCATGAGAGGGAGGAGGGTCAGAGGGAGAAGCAGACTCCCTGCCGAGCAGGGAGCCCAATGCGGGACTCGATCCCGGGACTCCAGGATCATGACCTGAGTCGAAGGCAGTCGCTTAACCAACTGAGCCACCCAGGCGCCCGAAAATTGGATCACTTTCTTCTATTGCTTTACAGCTTATAGATGTATCACCATTAAACAAACAAAAAACTGAGTTCCCAAAATTACTTAAAAGACATTTAAATAGTCACCAAAAAAAGAGCCACTTTAATTAAAGCACCAGACCCTTGTTAAAATACTCCAAAATGTATAGAAGCATGATATCGGGGAGGGAGTCAATAAGCCACGCCTGTAATGACCTTTGGCAGTGAGAGGCCTCCCTGACTTTAAGTTTCCTGGTCCCTAACGGTGGTCATCAGTGCTTAACAGAAGATGCTTAACTTTGGGATTCTGCTGTGCCATGTATCAGAGGTCACTGTGGGTCAGGCTCCAGGACTCCATCCTGATTTCAACCAAAGTAATATCATTGCCTATTCAATATGGGGTTTTGAAGCAAGATTTCTCTTGGGGGAAAGAAAATATTTCATAATTCTGCTAGTTTAAAAATATTTTTAAAGGACTGGACTAGATGATATTTTGGGACTTAGTCAGCTCTCACATTCTGTGCTTCTGTGTCAAATACTATTGTGGAAAACCCACCACAAACTACAGTACTGTGTCTGAAATGGAAGTTATTGGTGGGGAAAATTAGGGGTCTTATTACACTTGAACATAAAACTCAGGTTTTCTCCTGTGTTTTAGGAAACCAATTTAAATAACCCTTCTTAATAGTAGTCACATAGAGATCTTTCACTTGCTTTTTTAATGGGCTAATTTGTTGCTGGCAAGGTAAGGGGAAGATGATCTTTTAAATATCATCTTCCTTCAGGTATAGTTTGTTGCTGGCAAGGTAAGGGGAAGATGATCTTTTAAATATCATCTTCCTTCAGGTGTGAGACTCTTACCGCCCTCCTGTTTCCTTCCTGTACCATTCTGGTGAAGGCAACGTTGCCATAGATTCATTTGCTATCATAGTAGTAAAAAATAGAGGAAAAAAAAGCAAGAAAGCCAGCACCAAATTAAGACAACTAAGAAAGCATAATGAGGTTAATATTTTTGAAAGTATTGCTGATGTCTTTAGCAAGTTGCTTAGTAACTCCTCATCCATTGAACCAATAGCATTTATAGTTTCCATCTGAATCCCTGGGAGTAGAGGCCATTGCTCAGTTTAGGGTAGCGGCCTCAATTCTTAAGTAGAAGCGTGTTCTAAATTCTGTAAGCTTCATTCCACATGCAGAGACATGGAGAACATGTAGGCAAAATTCCCATTAGGGGGAAGTATTAAGCCTTCTAATGGTGAAAGGGGGCAGTAGAGAAAAGAGACAAGGGGAAAATGCAAGAATTGAGACATTAGTGTCCACGCTTACCTCTGCGCTTCAAACCCTTGGGGCCAGTAGGAGGGGTTATAAAACCGAGGGTCTTGGTTTGAGAAGGATGACTCAGCAGAGGACACTGTGCGTATTTGGGATTTACAGTTCTGGGAGGAAACTCTTATAGAAAATTCTTCATAATAGAAAGTGGTTCTATTGGAGGAGACATGGCTGAATGGCTTGTTCAGGCAGACACAAACCTGAGACATGATCTCAGATGGGTGGGACACAGATGAGGCTGTTGGCTGGCCAAGTACCAAGGCTGTCAATGAGGTGACGGCCATGCTGACCTGTGGCAGAGGCCTGCAGCAGAGCAGACTGCTCGAGTTGATGCTCAAAAGAGGGTCACATCAAAGCTCAGGTAATCTATAGCCTAAAGAGAGCCAAGGGTGTGGCTTGTCCTTAGCAGAGAAGGCTGAGCTCCCCAGAGAGCTGCCTCTGTGTGCTGTCACTGCCAAGAAGAGGGACTACAAATTTCCCCAGCTCAGATCAGCAGTGGGAGTCAAGGAAGACAGAGTTGGGCACCCAGAGATGAGCAGGGTTGGGCCTTTTTATGCCCACTCTGGCTCTATGAGCTCCACATGCACTCAGACGCCAGACGAGCAGGAGTAGGAGGAAACGGTTGCCTGGATGGTCCAAATTTTAGCACTGCGAGTCTGAAACCTGGGGAATGCCTCAGTACTGGGCAGTCTGGGACAGTTGGTCACACTCCCTTCAAGTTCAGAAAGGTAAGAATAGTAGAAAAAGTGCTTTAGCTTATAGCACAGTGACAGGAAGTAGAGTTGCCCAAACTTTGTGGTGTTCCAAGGGAACTGCCCATCCAGTAACTAAATGCAGCTGTCATCATGGAGATTTGCCCATTAAAAAGGTAACATAATTTTTTTTTTTTTGAGTGTTCCACATGAGTTAAATGAGAGGTGTTTTCTCCCAGTATTATAAAAGACCTTTAAAAAAATCTGGGTTATTGTCCTTTCTGGTAATTTCTCTCATTTTAAATTAGATTTCACTCTTTCTTTTAATCTAGGTTGAAAGAGCCCATGATTTAGGGTTAAGAGTTTTAAGTTACACATCCAGTCCTTTGGAAGGGAGAAGGTAATACTGTGTCTTTATACATTTCCTGCCACACGTCCTATCCATAGTTCATCTTGGCCGTGTAGCATGGTGGTTGAGCAAGTGGGGACAGGCTTCAGACTCCCTGGGCTCAAATCCCACCTCTCCATTTTCGCTGGCCATACCTCGCAGATCTTAATGCGTGGTGACTTGATGCTCTCATCTATGGGGTGTGCTGATGCCAGTAAAGGGAATAATATGCACCTTGCAGTTTTTTGTGAGGATTCAATGAGATAATGAGTTTGGAGTTTTTCAGTGTGTCTGGGAACATAGAAAGCCCTCAATAAATGTTAGTGTGTATTTTTTAAAACGAACACCTGACTCCTCTACTAGGTTGTAAGCAATTTGATCATAGGAATACTTTCCACTTTTACCCATCTTTATATCCCTAATACCTGGAATGGAATAAGCATTAAGTAATTGTTAGCTATTATTAGGATTTTTTGAAAAAAAAATCCAAAACTTTCATACTCCTCTTTCTGTCTGGATTTCTCTTTCTTACTATTTCTCCATAGATTTAAAAGTCAAATGGAAAAAGAAAAAATGAAAACTAATTGGGGGTAAAATATCTGGGCTTTTTAATGAAGATATGGGGTATATATGCAATCCCAAATGAACTGTCTCCTCGGATATCTGAGACAGGCAGAAGAGGGTCACACACCAATCTGGGAATCTGAAAATCTGGCTCCTGGTATTTTTCTCTGCCAGAAAACTTTTCCATAGTGTTCTCTTTAAAATTGCCAAAATTAGAGGGTTGGACTACATTAGGGCCAAGTTCATGTCCAGCTCTAGACTTCAGCAATTCTAGTAGAGAACAGAACAAGACAGTATACAATTAAGTGCTACGTTGTGAGCTGAACAACATGGTAATGCTTTTTAAAAACTTCACTCTCTTCTCTAAAAAAAAAAAAAAAAAAAAAAATCTTTCAAGTGTTAATGTTCCTCATTTCCTTTTGAAAACCTGCTTTCCTTGTGCAGGACTGTTCTGGTTTGGATGAAAAAAGAGAACACGCTTGTGTTGCTCGCGTAGAAGATGCCCAAGCCGCTGAGAACACCTGACAGCAGAGACTCAGCCAACATTATTGCGCACCTTGCGCCAATGAAGGCATAAGCATAGCTTCTACCTAGAAGCTGAAGGAAGCTGGCAAACTGCTCTGTAATTACAGCCGCCCTTGCAGCAGGGCAGAAACGACAGGCAGCATTGTCTGTGTATCTCGAGGTAGCTGAACATCGCACCACCTCTCGGTTGGCCTCTTTCCTCTTGTCTGTCTACTCTTTTCCCCATGTAAGACAAATTGCTCTAGTCCACTTGCTGAGAAAGGAGGAGGTGAGCTGCACAGCTCTGAGTCTGATGGCCTAGGACGCTCTCCAACCCTCATTTGCTAAATGTAGGCAGGAGATCATTTCATTTCTTCTGAGCTCCTCTCTTAAGAGGAGTCTCACGAAAATCCTTCATAGGCTCTAAGTTGTAACTTAGGATGTACTGTCCTTCCCCTGATGACACTGACTTCTCCAAGTGTTGCTGCTAAGATCAGGCCAGTCTAAGAAGGGAGACAAATACTCTAGTCCCGAACTCTCACTCTATTTGGAGAGGCAAGGTCACTGTTTGTTCTGGCACTACCTTCTCTGACATAAACCACAATCTTTTTTGGAGTAAGGATGCACGCATAAAGGTAGAAAATTTGGTTCTAGTAGAAATTCCCTTTGCTACTTGAATTTTTGAGGGATTTCTTTGGTGAGTGATGTGTAGGTACAGCTATTTCTTTAACCTAAGGCACACGAATACTTTTCTGCAGAGCTATGGGCCATGTGGGCTCTATATGGGCTCTAGGGTATGTTGGTAGCATCTTGGCATTCTATTAAGCACCTTTCTTACTGGAAATATTAAGGGGTGGAAACAAAGCCTGCATCGGACAGGAGATTGTGCACAATTTTATTTGTCTGAGAACTGATGACAAATAGAAGTTGATTTAGACCAAATGGCAGATCTCCCATATTTCTTTCCAGTGGCATCCTCATGACTCTCAATCTTACTCCTTTCCTCCGAAGAGCAATTGGGTAGAAAGTGACGCACTCTGGAACTACTGGCTTCTTAGAGTGGCAGACTAGTCAGAGGTAGGGGGCCTTGCCTCTGAATGTGGCATCTCAGAAGACTGGTCCCTACCCTGTCCCCTTGTCTTCCTCTAGCCTCATCCAAACTCCTTGTCACAAGCACCACTGTCCTTTCCCTCAAGACACGTAGCCCAGAGTCCTTTCTCATTGGTATTCTCTCTCATGCTACTTCTGATCCTGTGTGTGAATTATGATGTTGCCTACTCCCCAGTAGGTGGGCAGGTGGGCATGTATGGTTTAAACCTCTCAGGGTGTTTTCAGAGGGAAGCCAGGTATAATTTTTTATACTGGTAAGTGGGAAAGGGAAGTCTGCTGTTATGGAGTGAAATCTAGAAATAAACTCTTCCTTATTCTTTAGAACACTTTGTATTTGGGGTTTGTTAATTTGGTCACTAGCTTCCAGTCTCTGCAATGGCTTGTGCTTTGTGACAACAGAGACTCTAAGTAATACACTGAGTATCTAGCCTGTAACTCAGTGCCTAGCTCAGTAAATATCTATTGAATGGAAAAAAAGGAATGAAGAGCAAATCCCTTTAAACTTCTGTGTCAGAGTGTATGTGTGTGTGTGTGTGTGAGAGAGAGAGAGAGAGAGAGAAAGAGAGAGAGAAAGGAGAAAGAAAGGGGGGTGGGGAGAAATATATCTGGGAAAACTTTACATCCGAAGTTTTCAAACTTTTTGGTTGACAGTGTTCTTAATGTCTCAACATTTTTTCTCACAGTATTCCTAGGCCAAAAGAAATACATAACAGTTCCATTAAGTGGCTGGGTACAGATAATTTCATAAGCATTTATGTCCTAACAACTTAGTGGCCAACATAAGTTGAAAAAAAATGTTTCATTCTGTTCTTGTCCAATATTATGTACAAATGGCATATATGTGCCTGCTGGGCACTGCACAACTCCTCAAACTTTGGAATCAGGTTAGACATTGTTAGCCTCAGTTCCTGTTCTGCATTCTGCAATGATTTTCATGTGATATTTGCTCACAGCAACTACCAAAAATGCAGTTTCACAAAGACATGATGTCATCAAAAGGAATCTAGCACAATATCATAACTGAAACTGGGAACAACCTCCAGCAGGTAGTTTGTGGGGATATGTGAAAGATATAGAATATCTCTGTGTTTCCCTCTAAAATAAAAAAAGATAAGCCATGGTGAATATGCTGTGGCATCTTGGGGTGCATTGGTACAAAGATTGGGAACTGTGTAGTTACATTCATGTTGATTTCAAATACTGGAAGAATCGTAGCGAAAGATATGTTTTGATGATGAAAAGGTGGTACAAGTTTGAATCACATTGTGAGCTACTTACCCAATATGGCTAATTTTCTTTCCCTAACAGTCATCATTAAATATGTCTTGGGTTAACTTTGCGAAGTTGAGTTTGATTATGCTCAATGACACTAGAGCAGTGAGACCAATTTCTTACATTACTCACATGAATTGGGCTCCTTACTTTACATCCCACAGGTTTAACCTTCACACTTTGTGGCCCATGGAGCATCTTGTCTCCTTGCTACTTAAAAAGCGGGTGGGGGGGTCACACTGCTGGTCTTGCTCACAGCCGAGCATCAGAGGGCTTACGGCATCTGCAACACATCACAGCATTGTGTCAACCTACAAATTATGTGTTGGAACTGGAGGAATTTACTTAAAAGGCTTCCAGTGAAATACTATGACAAATAGGTACAATCTAATGTCAGCCTTCGCACTAAATGCTTTATTCTTGGCATTTATAAATGTTCATTACCGTTGTGCATTCTTGAGTAAATTTGGGTCTTAGAAGATAATTTGTAATCCTTATCACTCCTTCTTTAGAATCCAGCTAACCACTGCTCTCTCTTAGCTGAAATGTGAGACCTCAGAGGGTTAAGTGAGTTTCACCCACACGCAAAGTCAACATCAAGTATTTCTTTAAATGTGGACTCCTTGACAAACACATCTCTCCATTTGCAAGGCCCATGAATTTAAAGCATCCGGTAATAACAGGCCTGTTCTCATTCTTGGAGCTGGAAGCTCCCTGTGAAATGGTATCCTGCCAAAGTGCCACTGCAGTAAAGCTCTGCGTCCTAATGTTGGTGTCAAAGTGCCAGTGAACCAAGACTGGCAGCCAGCTAATTTGGGAGAGCTGTCTGCCTCAGCTCCCCCTGCCCCCCGACTCCTACTGATCAACTCACCCACATGAGCTATTCAGCTTGTCAACCATTCATGGGTGGGGGGGAGGGGGTGAAAGAAATTAGGTTGTGCCTTCTTCTCTCATTCAATCCCCAGATTCCTCTGGGTCACTGGTCCAGCCTCTGAGAATCCTGGGAACTCTGTTCCTCCCACTAGATTAATGGCTCCATAAGCAGACCCTTGAGGTAAGAGATATACCCTTCGCTAAAGGTGGTATTACTCATGACATACAATTTTTTGGCAATATCGAACACTTTCACGGACATCCTTAAATAAACTGAATACTTAGATATATGAGCATCTGTACTAATAGATAATATCTAATTATCTTTCCTTTTATTAAAAATGATCAATAACATTGAAGGGAAGTAAGCAGCTGCATCGCTAGGGATGGTTGGGTGGGTGAGAACCTTTCCGCAGTGTCTGAGGTTTGGGGCAAGGGAGCTACAAAAAAGCAATCTGTGAGCTACACATGCTTACTTTTCGGTAGACTAAGCCTTGGCTCTCCATGGCCGCACTTAAAGTCACAAGTATACAAATTTTATTTCCTTCTCTCAGTCCATCACAAATCTATATAATGGGGACAAAAATAATCCTGGCTTTGTTGGCATGAGGCTCCAGTGAGCTAATGCACTTAAAGATCTTAGCATCTAGAAAGCATGAAATAAATGATTTCTCCCCCTCCTCTTTTCTCCTGATTTAAACAATGCTATGAAATACGTCTACCATGATATAAATTTGCAAATTGGCCCCAAATGTTTGATCTTAGTTGAATATAGCAAGAGAAGAAAAATAATTAAAGAAAGAAATCCTACCTATCAGGAAGAAATTGTGGCAAAATGAGTATGGCCCTCAGAGGCCGTCGTACGTAAGAAGGACTCGTGTAAGAATGACTTACCTTGGGCTCCTGGGTGGCTCAGATGGTTAAGCGTCTGCCTTCGGCTCAGGTCATGATCCCAGGGTCCTGGGATCGAGTCCCGCATCGGGCTCCCTGCTAGGCGGGGAGCCTGCTTCTCCCTCTGCCTCTCTCTCTCTGTCTCTAATGAATAAATAAATAAAATCTTTAAAAAAAAAAAAAAGAACGACTTACCTTGAGGCAGCAATACTGTGCAGCTTGTGAACTGTTCATAACACTTTACAAGCAGTTTGGGGCCCACACTAGCCTAATTTACTATGTGTACCCTGTGGGTGTGCTCCCGTCCCTCTCAAAAAGCGCTTCAAGTAAAATGTGTAGGTTCCACTCTTTTGGCACATGGGTATTCCTCACCATGAACAGAGAGTACCTGGTGCCTCAAGGTGATGCCTTAATTCTCCCTAGCAGGCATGAAGGGTAGATGTAGGCATGCACCATCCTGGTACGTAGCTCAGTGAGTTATAAATGTAAACATTTTACTCAAGCGTAATAGGAGAAGGAGCCAAGCTTTAGAACCAATGCAGAGGTGGTGGTGGGGATGGTGGAGAATTGGCAGGCTCCTGTTGTTGGAAGGGTCCCATCAAAAAGAAGAGAACGCTTGAGATACGTGTGCTTAATTCAAGAGTTTCAGAGAAGGAGGGAGCAAGGTAGAAACTGTGTGTGTCTCAAAGAGAGGTGGGGGGAGAGGGAGGGAGGGAAGGAGGAGGGGGAGAGTTTTCACGGGTTTTAAAGAGTGCTCACTTTCTCTCTCTCTCTTTTTAATACACAGAGGGTGTTCTGCTCTGGACTACTTTCTGAAAGCTCTCTCTTGTGCAATATGCATGTAGTAGGTATGATTTTTTAAATGCAGTTCCTTGTAGAGTGTGGCAAAAGAGTTTTTGAATCTCCTAGAGGCCAGATTTTTCTATTATATTTTTTAACCTTATTTTGTTGGTTCACACTGTCAGGCTTCTAGACCATCTTCTTCAAAAGACACCTCATTTTCATTTTCAATCAATTTCTCTCCACGATTTTTCACATAGCTTCCTTCACACTACTAATTTCACTTTAGAGCTGGCATCCTATCCCACATCCCTGGGCTTGCTGTGCTAACATGTTTAAACATGATTAGTCTTTATTAATGTAAGAGAGACAAAGCTCCAAGAATCACACACCTCTTAATTTGCTGTAGTTCCAAAGGGGGTCTTCAGCCCTGGAAACTGAAAATGAATGGGCTCCTTGAGAGGCAGACATACTGGGCATTCTGCTAAGTGCAAAGTTTTGCTTTAGGGCTGTAGACAGGATCTTCTTTAAGGTGCATTCTAGTCCAAATCTTTGATATATCAAATGCCATGAAATGTCCAAATAATCAAAAAACATTTCCTGATCACAGATAATGATTGATTTACTTTCAGCAGTGTTTGTTACACATTTAGTTCAGAAAATGAACTATAAAATATATTAAATATAAAATGTATATTATGCCTGCATTTTACCCCCATCGTAATTTTGAGAAAAACATTCTCTCAATGTAATGTTCATTTATTCTATTATTTGGCAAATATGGGCCAAGAGCTGGGGTAGGCACTTAAGAAAAGGCAGAGTTGTATGAGACTATCCACAAAGGAGTTCTATAGTTGAGGTGAATACTTCATCTCTTTAGCACTGTCATGAAAATTCTGTCTAAGATTCAAAATATTTAGTATTATGTATACATACAGATAACTGATACTTGATAGATGTTGCTTATTTTAGAAACATTTGCTGTGGGTTGCACATATACATTAAGATATTAGAATGTGGCTGAATTACTAAGGGCCATATAAAGGAGTGGGGGAGATTACTGGATCTGAAATCTAAGCTAAGGATAATTTCTACAACTGCACATTACATTGAGTTCCTGTGCAGGTCACAAAGGCCAATAAAGAAATTCCATGAGTCATGTAGTATTCATTTTCTAATAAAAGGATATATACTAGTAGGTAAGAAGAAAATGTTCCCGGAAATAAACTGTAACAGGACTCTAACCCCAGATTACTATAATAAAAGAAAATATCTTTAATAGCGGCCTTTGGAGAAGAAGAAAATGTATTCATATGGTCATTTCTTACACTGACCCTGGGTACAAATCAAGAGAAAAATACTATACAGCAATTATATGAATGTGCTTCTCTAGGGAATAAAATGACATAGTCATCAGGCAGCTGGGACCTGATGTTTTGTGTGCAGTCCATGCTTTTGGCTGGATATGGGTTTGGAAACCAGCATTCCTTGGATGACTCAGTCTCAAGAGCCCAAGCCCAGGCCCCTGCTGACAGCATTGACCCCAGTGTCACCCTCTGCAGGCCCTCCAACACTGGGCTGTTCCTGAGCAGTGGGCGGGCCCTCTGCCATTTCCCTTGCTGCCTGTCTACGCAGCAGCTAGGTACATTTTCTCCTCACCAGCAATGTGCCTAGACTCTTCCTGCTGCTGGCACTCACGGTGGGGCATCACAGGTGACTTATAGCCTAAATAAATGGAGAATTTGGAAGTATTTCAAAATGTTAACAACCAGGGTGGTTATGCCAGTATATGTCACGCGTTTCTCCATAAAAAAGGCATCTCTTCTCTCACTGAACTCACTTAGTAATGCAATATCCTTTCTCATGGGCATTTATCATATATATATATATATATTTGTTATCTTCTCTGCTAGACTATGAAGTCTATGAGGGCAGTGTCCATCTCTGGTTTATTTCTATGCCCATAGCCCTTAGCACAGTCCCTCATGCTCACTGAACAGCTGTTGAATGAATAAATGAATGGGAGGCATTCAGCCAAATCCTTTGGGTCTACAAATACGGATGGAAATAGGGAAGGTGTCTGGTAATATTTTCAATCTCTGTTGATTTCAGCTAGATTAAACAGAGTACTCTATCTCCTGTTGTATGAAATGATTTTTGCATTTAATTATAAAGATCTGATTCTTGAAAGTGAAAACTTGGGAAAAACTGGAGATATAACCAGACCCCAATCCTTGAAATATTTCCTTTTTGAGATTGAGTGCCAGCAAAAACCTCATATGAACTCAGGTTACTTTAAGAAGCTCAAAGGCTTCTCTTTTCTGATTGATAATAAATAGGATCACCATATAACTTATTGTCTAAATTGGGACATTTTTGGGAGTGAACAAAGGCATTTTTAATAATTATATCTAGACCACAGGCATTAGCTGAGGCTGTCTTGGGCAAATGAGAATGTATGTTCACTTAGTTATAAATATATTTTTATTTTGAGAACCGTTGGTTGCCAATGTGACCATGTGCCTTCCATCTCCTTCCAT
>NC_058409.1:68486348-68607577 GCF_002201575.2 Neomonachus schauinslandi | reverse complement strand
TTCTTCTTCTTCTTCTTCTTCTTCTTCTTCTTCTTCTTCTTCTTCTTCTTCTTCTTCTTCTTCTTTCTTCCTCTTCCTCTTCCTCTTCTTCTTCCTTCCGATTTATTTATTTATTTATTTGAGAGAGAGAGAGAAAATGGGGGAGCATGAGCCCGGGGGTAGAGGCAGAGGGAGAGAGAGAGAGAATCTCCAGCAGACTCCCTGCTAAGTGAGGAGCTGGACATGGGGTTTGATCCCAGGACCCTGAGATCATGACCTGAGCCGAAATTAAGAGTTAGACACTTAACCGACCTCGCTACCCAGGCACCCCTAGAACTTAATTTTTAGCTGCCATTGTGCCCCATTGTATTCAGACAATAAAATCCACATGAAAACTCTCTCCAAGTTTCTATTCTCTTTCCAAGCATGGATTCATGTGTCCACTTGTCAGTTCGATCACACTCATCCACTTTCCATGTCCTACACTGCTGGTGGCTCTGCATTCACTCTGCAGGTCCACTCTCCACCTGTCTGACCCACCTTGTGCCCGGGAAACCAGTCTCAAAAACTGTGTCTACCAGTGTCCTTTGCCTTCAGAAGACCAGTGGAGAGTGAAGTCAGCATTTATGTTTCTGTGCTCCCTTCCAAGAGAAGTTTGTCAGTGGCTGAGTTCCTCTACTAAAGAATTTACTAGGAGGCATCATAGCTATAGCTCAGCCTGGATTCTGGTAACTGCCCCCTTCCCTTGCCCCTTCAGCCCTTGAAGACTAATAGCTTCTTAAGATTGTCTAATGGTGCTTCCCTAACCCTTGTTGATTTTATGTAACTCTATTTGTACCTTGTAAGAGTCCTGTGGTTAAACCCTCTTCAATTATTGCTTTTGAGTGTGACATGTTTTTCCCGAGGGGACCCTGACCAACATATTAAGTAGCTTTATTCCAGTTTCTGAGAAGGTTATGGGAAATAAAGCATGGTCAGAAACGATTATTCTGAACTGGGGTAAGTACTATGTAGAAGTATGTACAGAACAATAAGTGAGCAAAGTGGAAAGGAAAAAGGAATCTGTCTTGGCAATTGGGAAAAACTTGTAGATGAGATGACATTGCTGTAGGGTCTGAATATTATTGAGGAAGTCTTTACGTGGGAAAATGGAAGGAGAGCTGTCTGTCTGCAGAGAGTTCCCCTATATACTGATTGCCATCAGACAACCTGAAGTCACTATCATCTCTCACAAGGGCTAATGCTATGGTTTTCTTTTATTCCTTCTTACTCTCCTCTAATCCATTCCCCAACACAGCAGAGGCATGGTCTTTATAAAACACAGTGAGAATAATGTGAATACATGTGTTTATAAATAAAAGAATAATATTTCTAAGTTCTTTGTAGCTAAAAATCAGAATGCATAAGAGGTAGAGGCAGTCGTGAAAAGTAATGATGCATGTACTTTAAGGCCTTAAATACTGCACAATCATGGAAGGTTTTGGAATATAAGGGTGGTGTGGTCAAATCTTTACTTCTGGAACTCTGGAAACAATATGAAAATGAACTATAGGAAGAAGAGACTAGAAGAAGGAAAAACTTATTAGGAGCCTCTTCTCACATGATAGGATACTCACTGATCTTGTAGAAGTGATTCCGTTATCCATTGGAAATATTCTCTGAAGCTGATCATTTTCCACAACATTATCTTCTGGTAAAGAGTATGAAAATCCCTAGTGACAATTCACACCTAAGATTCCACAAATGCCTAGGCCTATTGTCCCAAGATAATGTAAAATTCTAAATTGCTTTAATGCTCTATTATAGAGAAAAAATTACCATAAAAGAATATCCAAACCTCAAAATTTTCTCAGAAATCTGATCATTATGCCCTAACTCTACTTTTTAAAAACATTTTCTTTTACTTTTTCTTCAACTATACATTACTAAATTACATTATGCATTTTTCCAATAAGTTCTGGCATAGATATTGAATACATATTGTGATCCTGTAAATTTAGGTCATTATCTTCTGATGGAAAGGCCTGAATGTAAAATATTGAGCATGATTTATTCTTGAGCACATTTGATTATTTACTTAAAAATAAATATGGAGAGGGCGCCTGGGTGGCTCAGTCAGTTAAGCATCTGCCTTTGGCTCAAGTCATGATCCCAGGGTCCTGGAATCGAGCCCTGCGTCAGGGTCCCTGCTTAGCGGGGAGTCTACTTCTCCCTCTACCTATCCCCTCTTCTCGTGATCTCTCTCTCACTCTGCCTCTCTCTCTCAAATAAATAAATAAAATCTTAAAAAAAGAAATATGGAGAAAATTCCTATAAATTTACTTTCCATATAATGGAAAATAATATCACATTCACTGTCAAATTTCCTTAAATGCAACTGATTTTCTATGATTAACAAGACAAGTGCAAAGTATAGGAAGAGGTGAAGGGCTAAATAAAATTTAACTGCTCCTATTGTGTGCTAGAAAATCTTCTCGTGTGAAACTGTTTCTTTCATTCTTTTTTTGTGTATGTAGCTTTTAAAAGCAGCTTTATTAATATTCAATTGACATACAATAAGCTGAACATATTAAGGTAGACAACTTGAAAAGTTACCACACATGTATACACTCACGAAACTACCATCATAATCAAGATGATGAACCTATCCATCAGCGATACAAATTTTCTCATAGCTCCTGGTGATCTCTTCTTCCCAACCTTCCTTGACCTCCACATTGACCCCAGAAAACCAAATCTGTGTTCCGTCACTATAGATTAGTTTATATTTTCTAGAGTTTAACATAAATAGCATCATACAGTATTTTTTGTCTAGCCTCTTTAGTTAGCATAATTATTTTGAAATTCATCCATGTTGTAGAGGAAAGAAATACTTTGTCCCTTTTTATGGATGAGTAGTATTCCATATTGATATACTAGGGTTTCTTTATCCTTTCACATATTGATGAAAATTTGGATTGTTTCCATTTTGGAGTTTATATAAATAAAACTTCTATAAATGGTTGTTGCCATGTCTTTGCATGGACATATACTTTCATTTCTCTCAGATGAACCCAGGAATGGAATGACTGGATCATATGGTAGGTATTTTTTAACTTTTTATCACATTATCAAATTGCCTTCCAAAGTGATTGTACCATTTAAATTCCCACCGACAGTGTATGAGAATTCCTTTTCCTACAAATAATTGCCAACACTTGATGTTCGTTTTTAAGTCTTTTTTCATCTCTATAAGTTTGATTCAGGTATTCTTCTATCTTTATATCCCTACTTTGAACATATGTTATGATAAACTGTCTTAATTTTAGCTTCTGTATCAGCTCAGGGTTGATTTCAATTGTTGATGTTCCTCTTTATGGGTCTTATTTTCTTCCTTGTTCATGTGACTGGTATTTTTTATTAGATGCCAGACATTATTTAACTTTGTTGGTTGCTGGATATTTTTGTCTTCCTATAAATATTCTTGTGTCTTGTTTTGTAATGTAGCTAAGTTACTTAGAAACAGTTTGGTCTTTTGATGTTTTTCGTTTAAGACTTATTGGCCCAAATAATGCTCAGTATAAGGAAACCCGCTACTGATGCAAGATCCTCGTAATGATTCTGCCCAGTGCCCTGTGAATCTTGGTTTTCCAGCCTGGTCCTGTGGGCGTGCTGGGCACTGTTACCTCTAACCCTCTTGGATGCTTCTTTCCCCAGCCTTGTCTAGTCTCCTCAGAGCGTGAATTGCCCAGCACCCAAGGGGATACTTGAGGCCGCTGTTCCATGGATCTCCAGGGTTCTCTCTCTCTCTTCAGTTCTCCCCTGAAGAGAATTGGTTCTCTCATACTCTGTCTTGTGAACTTTAGCTGTCCTTGTCTCTCTGGTGTCTCAGTCCCATCTTTGTAAATCAGGGAGTTTACTGACTTCCCCTGAATCTCCATATCTGCACCAAAGGCCAGAAACTCTCTCATAGCCGTGACGGGGGCAAAAGGTCTGTCTCATTTGTTTCCTGTCATCAGAGATCACTCTCCTTTTTTGCCTGATGCCCAGTGTCTTGAAAACAATTGTCCATTTCTTTGTTTATCTCATATAGAAGGGTAATTCTGGCCCTGTGACTTTATTTTGCTCAGAAGATGAAGTTATCTATTACAATGCATGTCTTTTTTTTTTAAGTATATTTCAAGAATTTTGGTTTTCCAGAAAAATTACCTCATGTGTCAGGAAAAGGAATTTAATTGTGAAGCATATCTACGACCCAAGTTTAATTTCACAAAATATTAGAGATGATGAAACACTGATTTTTCTGTGTTATTGAAGAAACGTTCAGATATATTCTCTGAAATAGTCTATTTCTTCTTTTCAAAAACTCTGTCATTAATGTCAGATATATTTAAGTAACAGCTGTCTATACTGTAATCATCCACATGACTGTGTTGAATTTAAACAAAATATTTATTATTGGAACACACACGTGGCCTTGCTACTGTTACATTTTAGAATATGATACAATAGAATCACCACTTCCCACTCGGAAAGAGCTGTCTGTATCTCTTGACGTGTAAATAGAGCCATGCCCAAAAGGACAGGTTCTTAGGGACATCACATAGTCCAGGCAAGTGTAATGCACGAGTCTATGTGAGGCACCTTATGTCTCTGAGACCATTTGAGTAAGTTTTATAAATGGCATCTTGTTGAGGTCCCTCATTACTCTGGCATGGTTAATATACTCATGTGAATCACTTATTATCCGTCATTATTAACTGCCAAGGTTCAAATTCTAGCTCTGCGGATTACTAGTTGTGTGATTCTGGGTGGGTAACTTATCGTCTCTTTGGCTTATATCCTCATCTATAAAATAGAGTTAGTCATAGTAGTATTTAGAACAAAGAATAAGTGCTCTATAAACTTTTGTTAAAATACATAATGAGTGCAGTTGATACTGAACAAGGCTTGTTGGAAGAGGGGCACTGGGTAATAAGAACGGTTGGTGGGTTTGCTGGTCTTCAATAGTGGAGAGAACTCCCAGCTTTCTTCTAAGCTTGGGTCTGGGATGGCAACAAGCCTGATGCAGAGGTCCTCTACACCAATGCAGGACAGCACTGAGATGTGTCCTAGAAAAGAACATTCAAGACAATAAGAAGGCCTGAGACAGCTCTCGAGCCTCCTGTCGCCCTGAGCAGCACAAGAGAACATCCTATAATTATGCTGTTCTTACGAAGTCCAGAGACATGGCTAAAAGTTGGGTTGGGCCCAAAGGGCCATAATAGGTGCGGGTGCATAATGGACTGTGTGGCCACAGAAGAGCCTCATGAGTAAGCAGTGGATGCGGTGTAGACCAAGGTCAGTGTCCAAAGCCCAGGCTTGCTAAGCCACATCTCCCTGAAGCCAGTGTGAGCAGGTACCAGTAAACCTGGGTCAACCATCTGCCCCTTATGTCAGGAGGTTCACACAGGCCACCAGGCCAGGGAGGAAAAGTAAAAGAAGGAAAGGCCCAGAGTAAAACGAGGAACAGTCAGAATTATTTACTCCTAGGGGCGCCGGGGGGGCTCAGTCGGTTAAGCGTCTGCCTTCAGCTCAGGTCATGATCCCAGGGTCCTGGGATCGAGCCCCACATCGGGCTCCCTCTGCCCATCCCTCCCCTCATGCTCTCTCTCTGTCTTTCTCTCTCAAATGAAGGGATAAAATCTTTTTTTTTTTTTTTAAAGGTATTTACTCCCAAATGTTGTTTGAGTAATCAGGAATTTAACTACATTTCCCTGTGTGGCTATGTTGTTTGTACTCTCAGGCAGAAATAAGGTTTTAAGGAAGAAATTAAGTCCAATTATGACAAAAAAGAAAGAGTTTGAACCCCTGAATTTCTTTTTCTTTTTTTTTTTTTAAAGACTTCATTTATTTATCTGAGAGAGAGAATGAGTGAGAGAGAGAGAGCACAAGTGGGGGGAAGGAGGCAGAGGCAGAGGGAGAAGCAGACTCCCCACTGAGGAAGGAGCCCGATATGGGGTTCAATCCCAGAACCCCGGGATCATGACCTGAGCTGAAGGCAAATGCTTAACTGACTGAGCGACCCAGGTACCCCAAACCCCTGAATTTCTTGACTGTGAAATCTGTACTAATAACTTTTAAACTGTAATTACAGGTCCACATAGTAATATGTGACACTGTGAGTTTGGAGCTCTGAGAGTATCGTCAGGAGGCATAAAGTCTAGTTATGATTTTGTTGCTAATTATTATTGTGGTAACTTGAGCAATCCTTTAACCTAAGGACTTTATTTTTCATGGTAAAATGTATGTTAGAACACCTGTCCAGCATTCCTCATATTTCCCATGAGCATCAAATGGGATCATTTACGTAAAAGGGCTCTGAGAAACTAGAAAGCATAATGTGATCCCAGGAAATTATTATGAATTAGAACATGAGCAATGATGAGTTTTGGAGGCATCATGGAATGCAGATTTATGTCAAAATGAGCTCCCCCAAATGAGGTTGTGGAAGTCAATACATAGTGAAGGATGTCAATATATTGAGCTGTGAGGGGATATATTACAGTCTTCAGTCAGAATGACCTGATAAGGAATTCAAGAATTCTTAACTCAGATATTTACTATCTTTATGGTATGAATAAAGTTAATTTACCTTTTTGAGTCTCCACTCTCTCATTTGCAAAATGCGTTTATGGTGAGTAATGGAAATCATGTGTGTTAGGGGCATTGATCATAGCAGGCTTTCACCAGTAAAAGATAACTACTTTTACTTATTCTCCATGGGTGTGAACCAGTTTACATTAACAAGACGGGGCTGGGAGGTGAGGGTCAGTGAGAATGCGAAAGAACTCGGGAGCATCAGCCGAGGTAAGTCATGTGCCCTGGGAAAAAATGTGAGAAGTTTGGAGTTATCTTTAAATTCACTGTAAATACAGAGACTGCATACATCCCAAGATGATAAAGCTAGGACTGGTTCATTGTAGCATTTGTGGTACTAAGCTCAGTACCTGAACAGGACACACTCCTCTACTTTTAAGCTTATAATCTAGTGGGATAGGCCAAAAAAAAAAAAAAAAAGTTTAAAATACCTGAGTGATTCTGAGCACTATGAGAAAGAAAACAGTAATTGATTTCATTACTATGAAATCAAAGGCAGGGTTCAGACTGAAGGGAAGAGAAGCTAAAAGTGTATTATGGAACAGAGTAGAGATCATAGTGTTTTTTTAAAAAAAGCAATGAGCAGAGTGTTTACTCAAAGGGGAGAATACAGGATCTCCGTCTTCACTTAGGCTGTTGTGAAGGATGTCAGGCTAGTTATGAGGAGATGAAATCCCACAGAGGGTAAGGCCTGGAGCGAAAGACCAGGGGATTGACCTTGACTCTGGAAACCAGCCCCTTAAAGATGGTTTTGGCACCTTGATAGAGAATCTGTTTCTGGGAAACTTGGAGCAGAGGAAAAGGCAAAAGGGATCTAGGACACCATAATTGGCCCAAAGGTTAGCGAGAGGAATTTGTGTTCACCTTAGATAGATGAACTTTTCGGTAGCAAATTGATAATAGTAGGGTCTATCTATCTATCTCTCATCTTCATAATTTTCCAATTAACTTTCATATGAATTAGGTCATTTAATCTGAGAACAATCCTGAGAAATAGTCAAAGCATATGTCAGCCTTAATTTGCTGATTAGAAATAAAAAGTTCAAAGAGAGCGAGTGACTTGTTCAAGGTTACACCATAAATATTGGAGTCAGGGCTAGAACTGATGTCTTCTGATGTCAGTCTTCCTACAACATACACAGGGGGTACACTCTGCATCTTTACTCAGATACAAAACAGCATCTTATTTATTTTTTTTATTTTTACTTATTTTTTTATAAATATTTTATTTATTTATTTGACACAGAGAGAGAGGGAGAGAGAGAGAGAGCAAGAGCACAGGCAGGGGTAGCGGCAGGCAGGGGAGAAGCAGGCTCCCCGCTGAGCAGGGAGCCCGATGCAGGACTCAACCCCAGGACCCTGGGATCATGACCTGAGCCGAAGGCAGCCTCTTAACTGACTGAGCCACCCAGGTGCCCCCAAAACAGCATTTTAAATGAAAGAATTGCCCCAAACCTGTAGATGAAAGCTAAAAGCATCATGCCAAATCCAGATACTATGACTAGATCACATGTTTAGATGTTGGAGTATATCCCAGTTGCAGATCTGTTGCTGGTATTTTAATCTACAGGTCTGATAGGATTGGGATTTAGCCTGCTTGATTCTCATATTCCCTATACTGGGATTGCCTAAAGTCCTGAGAAATGTTTCTGTGAACAATTTCAGTTCTCACCACCTCTCCCCCTTTTAAGGAGAAAATGGAGCTGTTTGCATTGGCATTTCAGATCAAGAGGTACTTAATTAAGCAGAAAGGCTTCTACTTTGGTAAAGCATATTCTTGGCATGGGTCTGTGGGGGCAAATACAGCATATCGGTAGGTCAACACTACCTCCCATCCCTGCAACGTTAGGCTGATTCATTCGGGACGCTAGAGAAATTTCCTCTTTCTAAATTTCATTTATGAGACAAGATTAAAATGAACTGCATTATGAGATTGAGAGATCATGGCATTTTTTAAGGCCATTTTGTCCTCAGGCAACCTACATAGACAAGGAAACAAAACTATTTTATAAACTAATTCTATCGATGTAGACACTTACTCTGCCGTTCTGATAATTAGAGGCCCCAAACCAGTTCATTTTTTGTGATATAGACTATAGATTTTTTTTTCCTTTTGTTTCCTTTTTTACTTTTTGTTCCTGAACTATCAGATTAATTACCTCAAGCTTATGGATACAGCCAGAGGGTATGAGAAAGATGGAGGGTTTCTAGATCTACATAGGCTGAGTCAGTAGTTGTTACTGTTTCCAAAAATTAAAAGGATGGAATAATATCCTAGTTCAGGGATAACATTGCCAGAGATATAGGGTCCTATGAAATTCTGGCTCAAGTGTTTATCCTGGATTTGTGCAATTTTGACCAGGCCCGAGTACCTCTGGCGGGATCGTGGATGATGCCATTCCTTCCAGAGGGAAGGTCATTCCCCGCTTTTATTTATGTTCCATTTGATTTAGTATGCATAGTGGGCATGGTGCCACTTTGACTTTTAACCCTAATGGAGAGAGCACACAAGTTGACGGGAACCTCTAGGGAAAATCAAGCTTTAATGACAATTTGAGTGTGAAATCTGGTCTCTGGAAGAAAGGTCACCACATCTGCATAGCCCCTGGAGTCAGGCTTAGAGCCCTGTCTGCCTTCAAATAAAGAGGCATTTTCCTGTGTCTTAAGGCTGCTTTAGTGTGAGGTACAAGGAGCATATGACAGAATCAGGGGAACTGAGTGATGTTTGTGCATGTTTGACTGCACTCTGCATCCTAAGAGAAGACTTTGGAGAAGCCCAATCAATACTACAAGCATGTCCTGGACAGCAGCAGTGCTGTTTTCATTCTGTTACAATAATGAATTGAAGTCTCCCAACAGCAGGTATAATAAGCACTACTCAACCCTTGATATTCAAT
The DNA here is from genome assembly GCF_002201575.2 of Neomonachus schauinslandi. NCBI lineage: Eukaryota > Metazoa > Chordata > Mammalia > Carnivora > Phocidae > Neomonachus > Neomonachus schauinslandi. Next base: position 68,598,083 of record NC_058409.1, on the reverse strand, counting down.
CACCTTTAACTGGTTATATCTATCTAAAATTCACTCTTAACTCTGCTCTTACAATACCCCACTGGCAACCTTTTATGGCTCTCGCTGCACAAAAATGCAAAAACATCAAAAATGCCTCTCAGTGCCATAGACTCCGTGCTTCCTTAGATTTGCTAAAATGTTTTCCATTTTTTATTTAAAGTCCAGTGGAAGGCATTCAGACATTGTGCACAAAATGAAGTGGTTTTGCCTTCAGTTTGAAATTATTTTTGCCATTACCGTTAGCCTAGAGTTCATCTCTTCATCGTTTCTGGTTGTGAAATGATTTTGTGTTACTTAGATCCCCTAAAGCAAGCTAATCTTTTACGAATAAAAATGAAAAGAAACCTTTTTTTTTAATTTTTTTTTTATGAGGCTCACTTGTGGTTTTTTTGGTATCTGATTATTTCTTGTTTTTTTTTAAGTTTTGTGGGTTTTTTGTTTGTTTTTTGTTGTTTGTTTTTGTTTTTGGCTATGAGATGAGAAGCAGGATAACTAATGCAACTTACACGCAGTAGAAATGAGCAAGTGCTTCTACCTTATTTAATAACACAAATGCGACAAGAAATTAAGGGCTTATGAAAAATGCTGGTAAAATCCACATCCTGGAGAGAATCCAGGTTTAGAATTCACATTCTGAATATAAGTAAGTATATCTCGACCTATTTCACCAGACTTCCATTCTATTTTCAATTTAATTTTAAATACAAAGAATCTGTTGTTTTAAGGTTAACTCAATATTTGAACAAAAATATCTGGTCATATCAAACTATGTTACAAGGTCGTTGATAGATTTTAAGATTTCAGTTTGGTCAGTTCAGAGTGCTTCATGTAAATGCGATAAATCTGACCAAATATTTTGGTCTAAATATCAGGAAAAAAATCACAATATTTAAGAAAGATAATAATGGAAGCCATTCTTGTGATAAAATTTACAAATTTCTTAAATCTTAATCTTAAAAATACTAACATGAATATTTTAATAATACAATAGTGTATTTTACATATATGTATGTATAGAATATATATAATATATATATTAGATTTTGTGGATAAGCTTTAAAATAATAGGTTTTACATTTCTTTATGTCTTGTATACTGAATAGGCCAACTTCTACTTCCCAACAAATAAAAAGCTAAAAGGTTTCATCAAAGCAAGGGTGGTAAAACTAAACTTAGCTTTTATAATAAAAATAGTGTCAAATTCAATTTCCCTTTCTACTACCGAGTAATTCTGAAATGTTTTGAAGTAGCACCAGGCTGCAGAGTAATGCGATCTGCAAAATATCACCAATATTTTCAGACATGTGGTAATGATTTTCCTCACACTTAAAAGTGGCCCCAATTCTAACAATAAGCACAGTTGCTTTAGGAAAAATGTTAACTTTGACAGGTTTGCTAGCCGTTTTTTTTATTATGTTTAATGAAAGATCACTGACTTCTTCTAATACTTCCAAAGCTCACCACGTTTTCGAGAGGGAAGGCACAGTCATCACTGGAAATCCTTATTGCCCAAGCAAATAGTGGAAACCCTAGACCAGTACACTAATGAATTAGGTTACCTACATTTAAGATGTTCAGAATTTCAACAATTATTCCAAAATTGTGGAACTATATAATGCACTTTATGAGGCATATTATTTAAAAAAAAATCCTGTTCTCACAATGTGTACGATATGAAATACAGACTTGTGTTTTATAGAAAATTACTCAAAATTAAGGATGCACATGGGGCTGATAACATGAATTATTCTCTTACATTCTAGAGAAGTCTAAATCCTATCAGAATTTGGAAATGCAGGACAATTTATCTCAAAGCGTTATAAAATAGATGAATTTGTACGGTGACATTTGTAGTAGGGAAATAAAAGGATTTGGGAGGAAAGTAATTCAGGTCCAGTATCATGCCTAAATTCTTTAGTTTGTTTTCATAGAAATGTAACATAATAAGTATTTTATATAATTAATGTCCAGAAGCATATGAAAATTGTGAAAAATCTTCATTTTGAAGTGACAACTATTTGTCTTCTTGATATACTTTCATTTGAGATGTGAAATTAAATTTACTGAATTCAGCCACTATAGAAAAATGTTTCATAGCTAGAACACAGAAATGATTTAATAAGTTCTATGAAAAGTCAATTTGCATGAGATCAGCACCTAGCCTATAACGTGTGGTAATGGATTGTTGGCTTGATTTTATACCACTTGACATCAGATTACAATACACTGAATAAATGTTAACCTATAATCCCTTTAGTAAAAGTGAGCATTGTTTGTCTTCCCTTGTAGAGACCACATTGATTTTCTTTTATTGGATGCTCAACCACTGCACCTTAGATTGATTACTTTGGATTAAATGTGCAGAGAACATTTTTATTATTCTAAAACAGCAATCTTAACATTAGGGAGATGCACTTCCTCCTATCCCTTCCATACTACAGAAAGTATACTCAGCCATATCATTTAGATTGCTTTAGTTTTCCCATTTTGTTTCAGGGCTGCTGTGATGCTGACCCCTACTCTGCCCCTATGACCCTTGACCCAGACACATCTGACCAGTCAAGGCTCTGGAGGTGGCAAATTAATAGAAGCCCTGCTTGTTAATTGCATAAAAGAAAAGCCAAAGAATTCATCACCTCAGTCATGGCCATTGCTTCCCTTTGACCTCCTTCTCCCACAAGGCTTTTGCTGGTGGTCACATCTGTGGTTTTCCTATACCCTACATATTTGCCATATAATTATTCAGCATCAAACCTTATTAATCAAATCGATGCTGTGTTTTAAATGGAAATTGCAGGATTAATACAAGCATTCATTACATCCTGAAAATCTTGATGGCTTTAGCACATGAAATCCAATTGGAATATAAAAGAAGGGATGTAGAGACCTGATTGAATTAGGGGAGGCATGGTGCACATTAAATTACATATGCCAGCAGGGTTCCATGCTTTTATAGTAAAATACTGCTTTGGAGTCCATACGTCATATACCGCTTGTGATTTTCTGTTATTCACTAGCACTCTCAAGATAAGCAAGGACATAAAAGGTTTCCATATTCTTAAAGGTGCTTTTCAAATATCCAATATGTTTCCAATAGAAAAAATAATGTCCTATGACTGTCTCATTGAGTGTAAGAGGGTATCACAAGAAGATGCAGCTGAAACTAAGCATATTGGCGTTAGACATCTCTTCGTGTGATGGGGAAGGATAGGTGAATCATCAAATCAACTCTCAAGAAAACCCTTTTTACGCCAAATGTCTTTACATAATAGGGGGTCAGTAAAAATTTTAAACTTTAAAAAAGCATTTTATACAGGGCCTGGAAACTACCCATGTTTATTTTACTGTATTTATTACAGAAAACACTACTGGAGATTGAGACTGGGGAACCAGAGTCACAGCCACACTGTTATTGACAAGGAGCACAAGGATATTACAGAGCTCAATAGCGTATTCTTTGGGTTTAACCCTGACCTAGTACAAGATTAGCACTAACACATCGATAACCTAAGGAAATAGGCAAAGTAGGTCCTTAAATGCTTCACTTTGAAAATTTTGGCACATCCTAGAAATTCTCTTCTCCCACAGAGGTTTTCTTCTTTTGTTTTTAATCTTTGTGAATAGGAGAGGAGAAGTGAGTGCCTTCCTATCAATAGCCCATTTATGGATGTGGCTAAGCTGCTGGTTGCTCATTTATACATGAATGTTTGGAAGGAATTTAAATATAATGGGAGAGGGATTATCATAAAAAGGCAAATAGTTGCAAAATAGTAAAAAAACATTTGGTTAAGAGAGGTCACTAAGGGGAAGTGGCTTTGTCTCATCATCACAAGTCAGGCATTATGGAAGACATTCCTTCCAAAATTTCCTAGTTTTATGTAATTTAAAGGTCAGGCTTTCTCTTACCTAAAACAAGTTTAAACTCACTTTTGAGATTGGATGTAACTCTTTTATTTTTATTTTTTTATCTAATGAAACAAAGATCTTTCCACAAAGACCTTTGATAATCCACAGGTACCATATGTGAAGTAGAAAAAAGTCACCCCATCTAGATAAAAACAACCCCCTGGATGTCCAGCTTGGTGAACTTTTGCATTTATCTAAAACAGAGAAACATCTTGCCAGGGTACATGGAGTAGGAGCTAGATTTCATGCCCTCTTACCCTTATTGTAAGGTATTCTTGTACAGTGAACAACCTGTTCTACCATATGTGTCAGACCTGATTTCTATGAATATCCAAAGCAATATAGCAATCCTTGCTTGCTTTCCACCAGTTGCTTACAGACCAGATTTAGTATTTAGTATTTAGTTTTGAGGAATAAATTTGAATTCAAATAAAATTATGGTAGAAACACAATAGGGAGAAAGTTCTGATTAAGGAGAATTTTTCTATGGAGTACATTTAAATGCTAATTATCTGTCAGATTCAACTTTTTTCTCTTAGAGAACAGCAGTGAGTATCCCGGACTTGGTTTACTTGAGTTACTATACACGAAGAATGCCTTCTTTTTTTTTTTAAGATTTTTTATTTACTTATTTGAGAAAGAGGAAGAGCGAGAGAGAGAGAGCACGAGTGGGGTGAGGGTCAGAGGAGAAGCAGACTACCTGCTAAGCAGGGAGCCCAATGTGGGGCTTGATTCCAGGACCCCAAGATCATGACCTGAGCCGAAGGCAGACACTTAACTCACTGAGCCACCCAGGCACCCGGAAGAACGCCTTTGAATGACCTCTGCCTATGGTAGCTCCTCTTAATCTGCACTGTTGTTTTGAAGCAACAACTCAAAGAATAGGGGTCTCTCCCCTTCCTGAAGCACATTTTATTTATTTTTTTATTATTTTTTTTAAAGATTTTATTGATTTATTTGAGAGAGAGAGAATGAGAGACAGAGAGCATGAGAGGGAGGAGAGTCAGAGGGAGAAGCAGACTCCCTGCCGAGCAGGGAGCCCGATGCGGGACTCGATCCCGGGACTCCAGGATCGTGACTTGAGCCGAAGGCAGTCACTTAACCAGCTGAGCCACCCAGGCGCCCCACTGAAGCACTTTTTAAACATTTGAGGATGCATTTCTCTAAAAATCTCATCTTAAGAAAAAAGTTAATCAGAAGATGTTTATGGCGGTGTATTTATGAAATTGCATTTGCCAATCATGAAAACAAGCTGCTGTAGTATATTTTCTGACACAAATTCTTTCATTTTAATATGTCCCTTGCCAAATTAGATGATTTTACTTACCAAACTTCATACATACTTCATGATTACTTGTAAAAGACAATTAGTTGTAAAATAAGTCAGCTCAGCATCCAGACAGAGGACTTTAATAACAAGTTGATGTACGAATACTGGCAGGTGCTGTTAGTTAGAAATAAATAGTACCTCACATCCTTCGCTGTAATTACCATCATCCACTATTTATACATGACCTGGAGTTTGGTTCATCATGGAATAGACTCAGAACTGATTGGTTTGCATCGGGCCTCCATTAGGAGCTTAAATTAAAATGAAAATCTTCAGGATGAATGAAACTTTTACTCCAGCACAGTAATATTACTTGCTCTTGGCATAATTGTGTGTCTCAGTGAACGTCGGCGTGTACAAGGATGTGTAAGGAGGTGTGTATACAAGCACATGCTTCCACATTCCAGAGGGTAATAGCTCTGTATGAGGTAGATTTTCAAGCAGTTCCGCCAATTTTGTCTTGTTAAGGTTTAGAAAGCAAAATTCTTTAGAACCAACCCTGAAGTAAACAAAAGTAATAAATCAACTTGGTGTTGCTCTTCATTAATAAAAGGGCAAACATTTTCCTTGTTTTACTAGGAAAGCATTATTTGCCCACAAATGCCCTATTTTTGTTAAGAGGGAAAAGGAAATCTGCTAAGTATATATTTGATGTGTTAAAAATGTTTTAAAGATAGGTAGATGCAGAAAGCTGAAAATTGTACACTTGGGAGTCTGAGGTCACTTTTTCGGGGCCAATCATGTAAGTGATTCTCTCTGCGTTCCGGGAGATCCAAACATGGTGTGTCTGAATGAGGATGTGCACTCTCTTTTTTGAATGAAGCTTTATTTATTCTCTCTGTTCCTAGGCTAACCATAATTATTTGGTGTATCTAAATTAGGATAAGTAAAGCAGATCAGAAAAAAATCTAGTTCATTGATATATATATAGATATATATATATCTATATATATATCTCACATAGTTAGGGTCTGCAGAAAATTAATGCCTGCCCAGTGCTATCATGTATAGATTGGAAGAAAGTGAAGACTATTGAGTACTCAATGAGGAAAAAAAAAAAGCCTTGTCATTTTTGGGGAGATGGTTGTGTAGAAAGGAGGTTTTGGTGGCAAAGGGTATATAAGTTACTTTTCTCCTCCATGAGAGCATTTTCCACACAGTATAGTGAGAGACACTATGAAACTGCATAACAATATTTTGAACGTTTCCTGAAATTGTGTAGTAGTCTAAAAATTCATATTAATATTCCCTTAGGCAAGAAACCTCTAGAGCTAAGGTATACGTCACAATGAATTAAACTCTATTGCTCTAATTACATTGAGCTCACCTGTGATTTGCTTTATTGTTATAATTATTTGTACCATTCGAGTCCTGAAGAAAGAAATCCTTCTTTGCAACAGGGACCAGTCTTATTTGAAGCAAGAACCAAATGTTGTTCAAACCCATTTATGTTGTCCATACATCTTGTTGAAGAGAAGAAAAAATCTTTTAATACTATATCAAGTTATATAATTTCCACATAAGTATTTTTTTAAACTTAGTGCATATATGAAGAAAAAACTTCTTAGCATCCTATAAAAATAAATCATAAATACCTAGGGAGGTAGTTTCAGGAATCTGTACTTAAATCTATACATAACAATTTTTTTTTCCCCCTGTAAGTTCAGTTTAAAACCGAAGGATTAAATTATCCAAGTCGTCAAATGATTGATTTTGTTTGATGTCATTGTAATCAGTTTCTTGCCCTGGGATTGTGTAGCGATGATCTAATTTTGATCCACTTTGAATGTAGGTGAAAACTGCCTTTTCTGTTAACATCTGGATAAGTGTTTCTGTATTTTGGCTGAACTATCTCCACACTGTGAAAAGTACTCTTTTACAATATGCAATGCACATTTCAAGATGATGTCCTTCTCCATGACTAAAGAAAAGATCTCTTTTTTGCCAGTTGCGTTACAAAAATGTGAATCCCTTTAACTTGTTAATGTATTGGCCTGACAAGGAAGTAAATGATTTACATATTATTCTTATTTTATATATATATATATGTACTATAACAAAATGCCATTAAATAAATAATAGTTAAGGAATAATCTTTTCTTTCTTAACAGTAGAGTACAATGATAATGAAAAGCATGTTCTAAGAACAGTCACACAGATAACAAGCTATAAAACATTGAATAATCCAGTGAAATCATTCTGAAACAAAAAACTGATAAAAACTAGACATTTTTCAAAGAATACATTTCCAGATGATGCTTTCTGCTTAACAAGAGCCTTTTAAAAATGTAAGTGATAGAGTTGCTCAACTGTACACATTGTTCAAGTCTCAATTAAGAGTGCACTGTGCAAATGTGAACTGTGCAAATGGTCTCTTATGCTTTACTTTACAAGCAATGAATGACCACAGAGATTGACAAGTACAGAGGGCAAGATCCTTATTTTAATGTGGGATTGGAAAATCAGGTCTTAAAAATTTAAGAAACAGAATTAAAGATAAATCCACGTATTCAATATCTCCTTCTGAAGTGTGCATTTAACGAAGAGCCAGACATTCTTTAATGAAAGCCCATCATACTAATAATGCACTCTGTGCTTTTACTGACCAAATCATGCCACAAACTAAAGATTCAGTGCAGGATGATATCCAACCTTGCACCAGCTCCTCAGTCCAGGACATCTCAACAAACACTTGAAATGCTACCAAACCCAAGCCGCCACTTCACATGATTTATGATGTCATTAATGTCAAGCTATCGGTGGACAAGAGTAAAAGAGACAACAGCAAAGCTGACTAAAAACAAATAGTTTTGATTAAACTCAAGGACGTTCAGTACAGCTTTCAGCAAAAAGGCATTCATCATTTCCGAAGCTGACCTTGTGTGTGTGTGTGTTTTTTTTCCCTTCGTTTTTTAAAATCCTAAATGCAAACGTAATGCACATTGGTATTCCTGCAGACTCTGAACCCCATTTTAGCTGTGTCCAGTCTTTAAGGCATAATGAATGAAGTAAAAGCTACAGCACCATCTTTGATGGGGCTGATGGAGTAGTTAATTGACCCTTTTCCTTAAACTCTCCCTTTCCTTCTCCTTTTATTTCCCAGAAGATTTCTGTCACTCACCTTCTAAATCATTTCCAAAGAGTAGGCTCCTCTCCCCTCTCCTGTTTTATATGCCATTTTTTTTTACATTCAAAAGAAAGAAGGACTAAAAATTGGATATAACGTGAAAGATAAAAATGTATGTGAAGTAAATAAGAGACGCAAATTATTTTCATAGGAACATTTCTTACTCGGCTACAAGCCTTGTTTTCTAGAAACACAGTCAGATTATTCCTCAGAGTATTAGTGCGCTTACGTCTCTTGTAATAAGCGGGCATAATGCTTCTTTATCTGACATGGGCTCTATTTAGAAGATACCAATTCTGTTTTGAGCAAGAATTAAAATACAGAAATGTAAAGGAGAAACAAAAGATATATCAAAGATACTGTTCTTGGTCAACATCCAATTGGACGGTCACCTTAGGAAATCTTATTTCATGCCCTTGTAAAAGCTGCCATAACTCATTCAAACAACAGGAGGAAACTAATAGTTCAGGCTTTACATGTGTATTTTAAAAAGCTGTCAGTAGCCCTCTTTTTTTTTTTAAAGGTAATAAGGTTTTCTGCTCAAGAACAAATTTTAAACAGTGGTGTTCTCCCCATACATTTCCGATATCTTTCTGAGTAACTAGGTTTCAAACACTTTTATTGCAATCATTCTTTTATTTTGTTAACATTGCACACTTCAAAAGCATGAAGTGTTATCAGCAGATATGGCTTTCACAGGCAATAATAGAAATTAAATTATATCTCAATATCAGAATAAAATTACTTAATTGTGGGATTTCAGTTTTAACTATACATAAACTTAAATCAATTTTTTAAAAAAAAATCAGTATCTCATAAGACTTAAGAGAAAAGCTGTAGTATTTTTTTTTTAATTACTGGAATACTTTATGAAATGTTGCCCATTTTTAGCTGGAATCATTTACTCATATACACTTAAGACACTCCTCCCCAAATTAGGTATATTTCTTCTGATTAACCAAAACTTTCTGGCAAGATTTTTTTTATGGGAAATAAGACAGACTATTTTATAAGTATTAACTGTACATGGGAACATTTGTAATATCGCCCTTGGAGAATAATAAACAGATAGTAGAGATTGAAATTCTGACATAGTTTACAGAACAATAATCCAAACATCTGTTATAATGACAAGGGATTTGAACAGAATAGAGAGTACATGGGAAAAGCTCTGCTACTTTTAGTACAGTTGTAACGTTAAATCAAAGCAGTGTAGCTCAAGGCAGCTTGCTGCTAATATAAACAATTTTCTACATATTCCTGGGCCACAAGCCAGATCTCCGGATTCAGTTACAAGCACAAGGTCAAAAGGGAATCAACAGTATAAAATTACTGCCTATGAATCAAAAGAATAAATGGATAATTAAATACAAAAACAAATTAGAAGGTATACTCTCATTTAACTCATCTACTGAATTTGTCGGGCAACTTTATGTATGGAATCTGTTGCAGGATCAGTTAGACGCTTTAATGTATTTATTGATTAAACCTGAGTTATTAGCATTTCCCTGAGTCAGGCACACCTTATCATTTTTTTTTCCTATGTATATATTTGATTCCCTAAGAAAATCCACATCTAATCAAAATCATGAAGATAAATATCCAGTCATAATTTTATTCATAGGAGAAATGTTGCTGAACAATTTTACACTAATGATACAAGTCAGTATCCTTGCACCTGAACTTCTAAGAGACACAATGTTGTGTGAAAAGACTTGTATCCCTGGTGTAAAATGCTCTAAAATCTGGTTTCACTTTCATTCAGATCTGTACGATGTTGGCCACGTCACATAGCCCTTTGAAAATCTAGTTTCCTGTGATCAAAAAAATTCACACACAAAAATAAAAACTGTGATGCATGAATTCGAGATATATAAAAAAGGATGACAATGGATTAAATCTTTGTAATTAAAGGTTCTAATGGATTTCTCAGCCTAATAATATGTTTGTTTTCTGATAGGAGTAAAAATCATATCAGAAGGTGCTGGCCCTAATGACTTCTTTATTTTTGGTTAGTGCCTACCTGAACTCTCTTTTATGAAGAGAAACCTCTCTAAAATTTACTTCAAATTTGACACAAAGGAAAATAATTGAAAATAAATAATGGTAAAACTTGAGAGGAAAAAGGAGTAAAGTGGTTTTCTTTTTATTCTTTTAAAAAAGAAGGGTAAAGTTGTTTTGAGATTAGAACTTGTGAAGTTTCCTCTTTACAGCACTCATTTGTGAAGCCTCCACAATGTACATGGAAATAAATTGTATGAAAGAGGGCAGTCTTTGGGGTTGAGGAAACTGAGGAGACAGAATCTATCACAGAAAATATTCCACATTGCTTAATCGTATTGGCGTGGAGCTTCAAGTATGCCATCAGGTTAAACCTCATCCTTCTAAATTACTCCTTCTCAAATGAAGTCAATCTAAATGCTCCCCCCCAAATTTCAAAAAATGTAAGAAAAAAAATGACTAAAGTTTAATGATGACCTAAAATTGTTCTGAAATATGTTAACTAAAGAAAAGATGGTCTTCCAGTTCCAGTAAACATGGAGTAAACACATGCCAACCTTTCCCTTTCACTGCATGCAGCTCTCAAACTTCCACAAACCACATGAGGAGCATTTGAGAATACGGAAAAATAAATATCAGCAGGCATAAAAGGGAAGAACACTAGAATTTGAAGAACTACTAAATAGAGTTTGCCGTTTTTTCCTTCCAGTATCTACTGGCTTGAACACAATGCAAACCAAAACCCGGAAGTGAGCAATATGGTTCAGAGCACAGAGATCAAGGAGAAACCTTTTTTAGTTCTGTTTGGAGGAACAGAAAGGGAAACTCCTAAAGCTCAGAGAGAGTGAGGGAAATCTCTTGATTTTTTTTTTTTTTTTTCTCTCTTCTTTCTCCCTTCTGTAACCTTCCATACCCAGCTGATCTTGCAGCCAAAACCGAGGCAGGGGAAACTTCTTTTCCCTTTGGTGAAGCTGCATCTCCAAGAGGGTGATGCCAAACTGTTGATGTTTGTCCTCTCCCTCTGTCCTTCTTCCTCATGCCTTGAAGGCAGTGGAATTACAGAAGACAGTTTCTTACCAGAAGACCAAAAAGCAAAACACCATACCACTGAAAAGTACCAGTGATATTACAGACAGAAAATATCTAGGGAAAGCAATAATTCTGTTTATTAATTCTTGGGAGAGCCCCTGACCTATGTAAACATGAATCTGATCCTAAAGAGTATACCATATACTTTGAAAACTGTGCTAAGGAGTAGATTTCTTACCCAGACTGACCGCTGGGCCATGCAAATGCAGAATAGAAAAGGTAGCATGGCAAAAGCTTTGAAAATGGAACTGACATTGGAAATACAGCCTTTAGAAGGCTGAAAGAAAATGATCATTCTCATAGAATATAAATAAGACCCAAAGTTTCATAAGATAATATTCAAAATGAATACAATACAACAAAAATCACTTGGCAGAGGAAGAACCATAGAAATCTCAACTCATATGGCAAAATGAAATCAAGAAATACAAATGAAAAGATGACAGAGATGTTGGAATTACCTGGCAAGGACTTTAACGCCTCTGCTTCATACATTGCTGTCATGCTTTTCACTTATTCATAGCCTATGATTACCCAACACATTGTTGGGTAAACACTTTAAACAGGTGTTTTTTTAGATCAGTTAAGAATAAGAAAAATAAGATTTCATTTTACCTTCATTTATTATTTCTCCATTACTTTTCCTTTTTTAATGTAGATTCAACTTTAAACCTATATAATTTTCCTTCAGCATGAAGAACTTCTAATCTTTCCTATAAGTTTGTTCTTCTGGTGAGACATTCCCTCAGTTTTGTTCGTCTGTGAAAATCTTTATTTCTTTATTTTGAAGATGGTTTTGCTGGATATAAAATTATAGATTGGTTAGTTGGGTTTTTTCCAACATATTAAATATTTGACTCTCTTTTCTTGTTCTTGACATAGTTTCTGTTGAGAAGTCACTTAATTCTTATCCTTGCTCTTCTACAGGCAAGGTGCCCCTGCTGAGCAGGGCACCAGGCACTTGATGTGGGGCTTGATCCCGGGATTCCATGATCATGACCTGAGCCAAGGCAGATGTTTAATCAACTGAGCCACCCAGGCACTCCTAAACATAGTTATTTTAAATTCCTTGTCTGATAATTCCAACATCTATGTCATATCTGAGTGTGGTTGTGAGGATTATTTTTTCTCTTTAAACTGTAGGGTTTTTTTGTTTTTTTTGTTTTTTCCTGCTTTTTAGCACATCTTGCAATTTTTCTTGAGAGCTAGAATGTTGGAACTGAGGGAAGTAAGCCTTTAGTGTGAGGATTTACGGTAATCTGTTTAGGAGTTCTCCTGTTTAATACGTGCTGCAGCTATAAGCGCCGAGGGTTTTGAATTCCTATAGTATCCTTGTATTTGTCTTCCCTCTGCTTTGGGGCTTCCCTTTGTTCTGCTCCTCGGGTATAGTCTGTAACCTGCTGCTCTTTTAGCTGTAATCCATTCTGATTTTACTCGAGCCCTGTTGGCGTGGTCCTAAGGTGTGGGAGAGGGGAGCCTTCTCTATTCTTTAGATTAAATCTCAGTCTTTTCATGGGCTGTGTTTGGGGATGCATCCTTTCCAGGTGTTTCTGTAGTGGCATAACTATCCCTCTCCTGTCCTCTAATCTCTCCCCTGGCTGCAGTGCCCACCACCTATTTCCTGGAAGCCTTGCCTCCTGTGATGAATGTTTTCCCCTCCTGAGTCTAGATACAAAGGCTAGAGAGGACGGAGTGGGATGAATTCTCTTCCCACTGCTGGGATAAGGCTTTGCAGTTGAGCTCTGGCAGCATCCTTTTTTCTGGATGCAGGCCTTTGTTATGGAGAAGGTACTGGATATATTTCACAAGGGTTACTATTCTTCACTGGCCTGCGCCACCAAGGAATCTTAGTGGATCCCTCAGGATCCATCCATTTTCAAAATTATTATTATTATTATTATTATTATTTAAAGATTTTATTTATTTATTTGAGATAGAGAGCATGAGGTAGGGAGGGTCAGAGGGAGAAGCAGACTCCCCGCTGAGCGGGGAGCCCGATGTGGGACTCGATCCAGGGACTCCAGGATTATGACCTGAGCCAAAGGCAGTCGCTTAACCAACTGAGCCACCCAGGCGCCCTATTATTATTATTTTAAAGATTTTATTTATTTATTTGAGAGAGTGAGAGAGAGAGAAAGTGTGTGTGTGCATACACAAGAAGGGGGAAGGGGCAGAGGGAGAGAGAGAAGCAGACTCCCTGCTCAGTAGGGAGCCGGACACAGGGATTGATCCTAGGACTCTGGGATCATGACCAGAGCCAAAGGCAGACGCTTAAGGAAATGAGCCACCCAGGTGCCCCCAAAATTATTATAAGTGCTTTTTTCTAGCTTAAGGCTTCATTGACTTCTGCTTTACATTAGCACTTCTCATCTGCTCTCTCTCTGGAAGCACCTTTCCAAACTGATTTCAAGGTGACAGTTTGCCTTATGCTCTCAGTTCTCTTACGGGTCAAAAAAGTCATTAATATTCAGTATGTCCAGCTTCTTCTTGCTGTGAAGATGGAGTGACAACTTCTAAACTCTTTATCTCATTTCATTTAGAGATGAAGCCAGAAGTCCCTTCTCTGCTTTTTCTCCCTTATATACATCACAGTCTAACAAGATCTGTATTTTGTTATTAATTGGTTAATTGTTTTTCTCTCCAAATTGTCATGTAAGTTTCATTCAGGCAGAACTCTTAGCTTTCTGTCTCTATAGCATTTCTGTTTACTGGCAGCAATCCAAAGTGAATGCCCAGATATTAATAGAGAAACAATTGGTTTGATGGTGATTGTTTTTGGGATAATTGATTTCAGAGATGAGAAATCATTTTCATCTCACATATAATAGATGAGCAATAGTTGCCTGGAAAACGGAAAATAGGAGGAAAAATTTCCGTGACCAATGAGATTTTTTTTTTCTACTTAGCAGGAAGAACACTTGTAGTACCCTTGGCCTATGTGCGCCATCTCTGGCCATGGGTGCACAGACATCCATTAGTTATTTTTCAATAGGTGACCACATGGTTTCTCTGCACTGCTCTTATTAGCTATATACTTTCTAATTTAGTCAAATTCTCAAAAATACGTGTGTGTAATTGATCTATTAATAATATATAATTATTTACACAAATAATTTCAACATAATTTTAGTCCTTTCTAGTGAAAAAACAAAAATCTTTTTAAAATTTCCAGTAACTAGTGATTTTTCTACCAATATGAGTAATCTTAGTTCAACCGACTTATATTTAATTTGTATTCTCCAGTAGCTTTATATATGTTAGATTTTCCATTTTAATCATATTTCCATTAGTCCTACAAGATCAGATTCACTAGGGTCAAATACAATCAACTTGAAAGTTATTTGGATAGATTCGCTTTCTGGGAATTCAGATTCATATTAAGTGGTTGGAATGTAACATCTTTATTTTAGATAGTAAGAATTTTCAACAACTGGCACTCTAGAGTTATCAAGAACATCACCACTTAAATTCTTGAGAAAGGCTACCAGATACTGTATTAACCCAAAATAACAAGGTGGGTTTCTGTCTCTTGTATCAGATGAATGTTAAAAAGAAATATCTTAAAACTTGTTTTTTTTTTTTTGGTACACCTATCAATAAAATAATTTGGACAAAGAGCTTCCAAATTTAATTTCCAAGTCTGGAAAATATTGAGGAAATTTTCTGTTTTAATTGCAAAATGAAAAAAGGAGTCTTTTTTTTCTCTCTGTGAAAGCCTTGATACAACACAACATACTTCCTGTCTCTGAGATATTTCTTCTTATTATTTTTTGATGATTTTTTTTGGAGTGAAGTGAAATTTATTTGAATTACTGGTAGCATTTTCAAAAACTGAGAACCCTAAAATAATCCCAAGAGTTAAAATTCTAGGGAAATAAACATGTACTAGCTGAACACAATGTAGTTTTGATTTGTCGAAAGAGATAAAACACAGTGAAGTACAACAGGATGTATAGACATTGATGTATTTGGATTGGATCCAGGTCTGCTCTAGAAACTCCATTATTTTTATCCCATAGAGTAGTTCTGTATAATTGTTTGATATACTGCCCTTACTGCCCTCCAAAACCATGCCCTTTTAGATTCCTTAGGCTGGCATTTAAGGCTTGTGAGTAAAATATGAAGTAAAATTAGATCTGGTTATCTGTTCTAAAATGCTCTAATGCAATTGCATATATTAAAGCTTAGATTAAGAAAGTTAGAAAATTTTTTCAATTTGAAAAGTCACCAGACTAGAGCTAATCTCTAGCCTGTCTAGGGACAAGCAAGATGTTCTTTTTCCCCTCTCTTGATTTGCTTTGCCTTGGTGCCATCGAGGTGCTAATTTTATTCCATCCAGTTTTTAAATATTAATTGTACATGTCAAAACAAAAATTTCTTCCTGGAACAGGGTGTCATATAAAAAAATGTCATCTTGAAAGAAACTGAAGCATGAACTCTAAAAGCTTTAGCTAGCTAAATGAATATTGACTGGCTAATGCTACCTATAATGAAAAAAGCTTTAATAAGGTCTCAAGTAATAATATGAAGACTGCATCTCAGTTACCAATGTTTTATTACATCTTAAAAACATAAGGTTTAACTCCATTAAGATGGTCCAGCTGATCTAGAAGTATCTGTGACCTCCTGTTTAGTTTACCGGATGGGCAGTGACTAGAATAGAATTAAACATGCGGTTCTGTTCGCTGCCTGGAGTTTGCAGTGACGGCTAAAGTGGTAAAGTTGAAGCATTCTCAGCTATTTCCTATGCTCTACAGTGAAGAGTCAAGGGAAACTGCATCATTATTTAAATCCAGTAGTGACATCATTGGCAAGATCATTCATACAACATTGACTTAGCAGTTTGTGGGATATGCTATATGTTAAGGGACAGGTCCAAGAAAGATGAAGCAACAATTAATGTATTTCAAGGGTTGTACTAAGCGCCTTGCATGGACCATAGCATGTAAGCTTCAAAAGAATCCCTTGAGACGCCTGTTTTTTTGTTTTGATTTTTTTTTTATCATCGCCTTTCCAGGTGTAAATACTGAGACTCAGAGAGCTTCAGTGACTGCCCCTTAGGGACACATGATTAGTACATTAGTAGACAGGTTTTGGTTCAACCCAGGCATGGTTTGCCCTCCTTTCTACTCTCGACTATAGTAATATACTACATTCCTAGAAAAATGACCAGAGGCAGAGATAGTTAAGGAAGTACAGTCCCTCCACCCCAGGTATTTAAATCTCTGTGCCCTGATTTATGGCTTTTATTGTTGCTGTGTAGATGTAGACTGTGGTAGGAAGGATAAGGGCTCCTCAAAAATGTCCTTAGCCTAATTACCAGAACTTGTGAATATGTTACCTTATGTGGTAAATAGGGACTTTGTAGATGTAATTAAGTTCAGGATCTTGGGCAGATTATCCTGGATTATCCCCATGAGTCCAATGTAATGATAAGGGTCCTTATAAATAAGTGAAAGAGGGAGGCAGGAGACTCAGAGTGATTGGATGTGAAAACTCAACCAACGCTTGCTGGTTTTGAAGATGGAGGAAAAGAATGAGGAGCCAAGGAATACAAGCAGTCTCTAGAAGCTAGAAATGGCACAAAACAGATTATCCCCTAGAGCTTCCATAGGGAGCACAGTCATGCCAACAATTTGATTTTAGTCCCATGAAAGCCATTTCAGACTTCTGACCTCCAGAACTGTAAGAAAATATTTTGCATTGTTTTCAGTCACAAAGTGTCTGTTAATTTTGCTACAGCAGCAATAGGAAACTCACCTAAAACCCAAAAGCAAAATCTTTCCAAAAACGTCTTTTTTCCTTCCTCCCTGTCCCTCTCCCTCTGTACCCTATAAAAGATTTGGAATGTTTAAGCAACATGTGTTCAGGTGATCTTTATTTGTAAGCAACCACCCAACCCCTCTGGGAGATATTAAAAGCATCGCCGACTGCATACTCTGAACCCCCCTCCACCTGTCTAACACCCCCATTACAGTTTGGTGTAGGGCAAGGGATGGATAAGCTTTTTATCTTCCAATGCTGGTTCTTTTTTAATAGTGACATCATTTGAAGTGCAAGTTTGAGAAAAATTCTTAAAGCCATGTGGAGGCTCACTAGGAAAAAGCATTGTGGTCAATTATCCATGTAAACATTTGCCACAAGCTAAGGAGGAGGACAACAATGTTATGTCCAGAAGTGGGAGAGACTTGGGAGGACTCTTTAGAGTTATGAAGGAGAGCTGATTCATTGGGAACAGTCAGAGATTGTAAAGAAACTTGAAGGTATTAGGTAAAGGGTGAGGGAACAGGTACCCCAAAATAAAATTCTTGCCTTATTGCAAATATTTTTCTTGGGCATCAACTGGGATTACTATTTCCTGGGCCTCATGACTTGCTCAAGAACGGGCATGTCACAGAATTGGAGTAACAGTTTTTCAGAGACTCCTAGTTTTTAGGAGACTGTAATTCATACACAGAAATACTTTCTTTGACCTAGGGAGATTTATACACCTTGCAGAACCATGAATTCTTTTGCTTGTCATTACAGTTAATAAAAATACCATCAGCAACTTTTAGTAGCTAGACAAGTATCCCAAACTTAAATGTGGCTTGATTATATATAAACTTTGGATTGTGTTTGATGAGCCCTAATTAAATATCAGATTGGAGATCTTTCTCCTTTAAGAACAAATTACCTGAAAAAAAAATACTTGTTAGAATTATTTGTCAGATACTCTGTTTTATCATTACAGCAGTGCTTCAAAATCAACTGAAGGGAAAGGTCAAAATACTAATTTTTGCTTGGAGTTCTCAATATATATTGACCAAGAGCAATGCTTCCTATCTGTAATCACTGGCAAGTTGATAGCTTTAGGGAACATGATGGTCTGGAATGCATATTGAAGCAACAGATATTTCCCCTCAAATATTAAACTCTTTTAAGTTTTCATTTTTATTTACATATAACCTAGATATTTCCTTGAATCATTTTCATTGATTGTTTTTATTAACCGAGATGAGAAAAAATCGTTATCTAAGCATAGGAAGAAAAGCTCTTCTCAATTGATGTGTTCATCATTTTAATTGGGCATAGTTTATAATTATACACACTTGACAAAGGATATGTTTACAATTAAGGCTTCTTTACATTTGTTGTGACATTAACTTAGTTTGGCCAACTCAGCTTTTAAATCATCTGCTAATTTAATACTAAATATATGCTACAGTTGAAAGATTCATAGTATCAAAATGTTAGTAGGTATAAAATAAAATGCCTTCTTTATGCAATTAAATCTACTAATTAGCAATCTCTTCTTGTTGTATTTATGGCACACAAACTTGTCACCAATCATATGGGCTGTTGGCAGGTTAAAAAGAAAAAAAAAACTGTTTTGTGAATGTTGAAAAAATACAGAGATTCCTAGTATATAGTAATCCTTTAAGATTCAATCGAAATGTCTGTGGTTAAATACAAGTAGGACATAACACACAGGGAAGTAGAAAGAGAGCAATGTTTTAGGACTGATATACAGGGAATAGCTTTGCATAAAAAATTAAGATTCATCTGAACCTACCTTAAATAAAGCATCCGGTGCATGATAGAGATGGATCACTTGCTCTCATAAATCTGGCATTTAAACTGAACTAGTTATGAATATTCGTGACAGAAAGATTTAGCTGTATGCCTCATCCCCCCACCAGTGACTAAATGATTAGTCTTTCATTTAATCTTCATTACCATTGTCATCTTCCACCTTGTCCCTTGAAAACAAGATTGAAATAGAAGGATATCTAGAAATTCATATTGAGAAATATGAGAGCTGTAAGCCATTCATATGACAAAGGTGCTTGAAGAGACAGCAAAAGTTATTTCATCTAATCTATAGATACACCAATGTTAAATTGATTAAAATTTCAAAGGAGATTTCAGTGAATGGTAATGCTGATGAATAGTCTACAGACAGCAAAGGGTAAGATGAAATGCAGGCCAGGAGGAAGCTTAGTAAATTGTCTTTCACATTCCTTGTGCCTCTCTATTGTTCCTGCCCTCTGCCCTCAAACACATGTAGCTGCTCCTTCAATCTCACGGTATAAATTTGTTTCTGGAAAGGAATATATGTGATAAGAACTAAGATCTTGAATATGCTTTTGTTCTACGAGAACAAGAGAGACGGACTGAAACTTATCCTTAGAAGTTAAATTTTTTGTCACTGGGAGGGCAACTTCATTTAAGCACTACTGACTCGTGAATCACCAGAAATAGGAAGTGCATTAATAGAAAATTAAAGCTAATGATAATACTATTTATTTAGCACCTACTAGGCATTAGGCAGTTTGATCATGTTACCCGATTATCCCCACAGTTCTGCCCTATAGGTGTTAATCTTCCTTCACAGATGAGGAAATTGAGGCCCACGAGGTAAAAATAACTTGTTCAAAGTAAGAACAAGTTTATGGTAGAACAGTGGCTTCAAATCATATTTGTAAGATTTTAAGCAAAAACTGTCAGATCGTTTTACTTGTGGGCCACATATCTCAATTACTTCTTTTACTTTTTAGGTGAACCAAAGAGAGAGAAAGGGTACTAAGAAAATTCAGCTGTGTGGAGGAAAGCAAAAGTAAATAGACTTTAAGTAGTAAAAAAAGAAATAGACTTAAAGAGAGATATACAGTGTTTTCTTAAGGTTAGATTTTTTTTTTTAGCTGAAATTATGCTGGTAATAGCCATTTTATTCATTTATTTAAAAAAAAAAATCTTTGGGTGCTCATGTGTCCAGGAACCACATGTTTCTGTGTAGGCAAGGTTTGTTGGTGTTAGCGCTTGTTTAACTAAAGTTATTGATAAGATCTGATAGTTTCATCCATTTTTTTCACTTTCATAGACAGAGAGCTCTTTCTTGGAGGTCCTCTGAGTCCTTTACCTGGCCTGTGTATAGAAAGTATCATGCTGCCTTTATTTGTTTGCAAGGGTGCAGGGACAGAAGCTTCATTGACATTCAACAAGAGGGAATCTTTCCAGTGAAATTTAGAGAAGTCACCTTCCTGTCAATAGCAGCTTTAAGGAAGTTTTGTTTTCAGTATTCCTCCATAACCTCAGCCACTTATTATTCAATATTTTCTTTCAAGATCTAGTATCTAAATCAAGCAAGAACATCTTGTATTGTCACCAAATGATGAATTTATTTGTGAAGGAAAGAGTTGCTCTTTTGTTTTTCATTTAGACATAAATAAATGCATTTTTCTTCCTAGACATGAATTAATTAGTGCTTTTCTGTCCCAGACTACAACATGAAAAGAATGTAAATCCAGAACTATCAATACAATTAACATTGGAAACAGAAGAGTCGGAAGAGACAAAGTAGTCCAACAATAAATTTATAAACTTTAAGTCCATCAGAAACTAACAAAATACATTGTGAATTAAAAGGAAAAAGAAAACTCACTGGATTCCAGATAAGGTACTTTTTAGTTGGGCTGTGTGATCCTCCATGTTATCTTTCTGCCACAGTGAATTGTTACAATTGAAATAGTTGGTTAATTTCAACACACAAAAATTGTGACATTTTGGGTGCCCGATCTGGAAGAAACTGCTACCTTTGCTTATAGGTGCCTCTTTGTACGGTAGTCAAATTTCTTCTAATCTAGTTGGAACATTAATTAAGATCATTATGGCTCAATAGCAGAAACTTTCGGCACCTATTTTAGAGATGCATATGCTTTGAACCTAAACAGCAATGCAAAATTATAGCAGTCTAGGCTCTTTTCAAAAGTCAGGTTCAGAGAAGCATTCCTTAAAATACTTTTAACTCAAAACCTGGATTACTTTAGACCACCAGAAGAGTATATAATTAGGAGAAATTAGTTCAGATCAGGGAGATTAAATATGGAATGCTCTATCATTCTCTCATCTTGAGGAAGATACAGCTATTTGTGCCCCCACTGTATCCAGAACTGACTATAAACTTACTCTGGAAAGAGTTTGATATCTTCCCTGGAATCATATTTACAAAAGTGTATTTTATAATGTCATCATGTTTGTTAGAAGACATTTAAGGAAATTTAAAATAAAATTTATGTTTGTTTTTGCCATACATTTTTTTGAGGAAATAGTGTCCTACATATAAGTTTCAAGAATGATCCTTGCTTCTACCTAGAAATTTAAATTTTTTCCTCCTTTTTAATGAGGGCACATAACTATGTTTCCCATTTGATTTCACTGCTGGAAACTTCAGATCCAAATTATAAGCAAGCATAATCATGTTAGTCATGCAGACCTTTATCACCAATGAATCTTTATAATCTTTTCCTTGGTTCTGATGTTCCATTTCTCTTTTACTTTTTATTATGTGTCTTTTCTTAAAATCTGCTTCAAATTCTCTATGGGCAGAGGTGAGATTATAAACAAATAAAAATTTAAAAATATATGTGGTGGGAGTGAATATTACTGGATAAAAAATTGCTTACTATTTTTTCAGTGAAAATGTTCCCACTAAGAAAGAAAGACCTTCTGTTCCAAGTGAACTTTCAGATATTTGAATGCTAAAATTCTAAAGCTCACATAGCACAATAAATATTAATGATGAGATAAGATTTGAGGTTTTGAGGTTCTTGACCCCTAGAGCTAAGTACTTCTGTACATATGGGTTTAGTCCTATTCAGAATAGGCTGCTCCAGATTTCCAAACAATTCAGCTTTTGGGTCCCATGCTTTCATGCCTCAGCTCCTTAAAACTTACCTACAGCTCTTGCTGTGAAAAATCAGCCAATTTTATGCCATTTCTGTTCAAAACGGTAAACGACTTGTGCTTGATAGTTGAATCTAGGTGGTAGAGAGGTGTTAAATACAAGGCAAACAAGTAACTTTTCATTTTGGGGAAGGAGAAAGAAAAACCTTGAGAATATTAAAAATTTAAACCATTAAAAATTGTTTTTTGAAGATTTATTTGCTAACTTTAAGACATTCCATTCTCTCATTTCAGATTCATGCTTATTAAAATATTAAACATTGCTTTACCCATACTTTCAAACTCTAACCATATAGGCTCATTAGAAATTTATAATTGAAAAAATGAAAGATTTCACGTTAAGTCCAGAAAGATTTCCATTTGTTTTTCAAAGCAGTAGGTCTCTTTTTACCCATTCAAAAATGAAAAATAATGCCTCAGTTTTCTTTTCCCATGCAAATCCAAAATAACAACAAATCTAAGATGGTAACAAGTGTGAGATGGTGGCCCATAAAAATTAACTCACACCACTGAAAACCAAACAGTCAGTGAAATCAGTACCTCACTATTTAATAAACTAAAGTTAGATTCCTGTGAATTCTTGCCAGAACTGAAAATTTAATGTTAGGAATTCTCGTACCTGTGGGACCCATTTCCAAAACACCCCCAAATGAAGCATCTGTAATCTCTCTGCTTTGCATGCATTTAAAAAAGATAGATAAGAATTGTTACTAAATCGGGCGCCTGGGTGGCTCAGTTGGTTGAGCGACTGCCTTCGGCTCAGGTCATGATCCTGGAATCCCTGGATCGAGTCCCGCATTGGGCTCCCTGCTCGGCAGGGAGTCTGCTTCTCCCTCTCCCACTCCCCGTTTGTGTTCCCTCTCTCGCTGTGTCTTTCTCTGTCAAATAAATAAATACAATCTTTAGAAAAAAAAAAAAAGAATTGTTACTAAATCTTTCCTAGCTGTGTCTTAAAATGAAATTATTTCCTTTAAAAAGAATGGTCAAAATCAAAGAAATGTAGAACAGAAAATGGGTTGCCAGGGGTTAGAGAAGGCAGGGAGTGTGTGATTATAAAGGGACAGCATGAGGAGTTTCTTTGTGGTGATGAAACAATTCTGTATCTTGATTGTGGGGGTGGTTTTAAGATATATATATATATTTATAGTAACATGGCATAGAATGGTTTAAAAAAACATACAAAAGGGAATAAATGTAAAAAATGGTGAAATCTGAGTAAGATCTATGACCCAGGTACCTGAATTGTGCCAATCAAGTTTTGGTTTTGATAAGACACTGTGGTTATGTAAGATGTCACCGCTGGAAAAAGCTGGGTGATGGGTACCCAGGACGTCTCCGTTTGCAACTTCATGTGAGTTTAAATTATTTCAAAAGAAAAAGCTTTTTTACAAAGTAATCCAATTAGCTGAAGGTGGGGCACATTTTATTGATTTAGTTTTCAATAAACAGTCACGTAATACACAGTAAGAAGAAAATGAACTTAGGTATAAAGTAGAAATAAACACATGAAAAACGAATTATGTTTAGATATTTTTAAAATTGATTTCCTACATATTGATTTTAATATGATATTATAATTGCATTAAAAATTGTACTCATTGTTTTGCTATTATGTTGTGGTAGAAAATAGCATTTCTCATGCACTAATCTATGGGTCTAGATGTACGAGACCATTTCAGATGTGATACCATTGTTCCTAAAGAAAGTAGAATACCTAGGTTCAATTCAACACTTTCTCAATAGGCTGCCTGGCTGGCTGCTTCTGCACCCCCTTGGTGTATAATGACATATACAATTTATGGTGAATAATTCCTGTCAAAGTACACCAGTGCCTCTTCTCTGTACTCTATGGCTATAAATAGGTAACATTTATTGAGTACCTTTATGTTAACATGAACAGTGCTAAAAGCTTTATAAATTATCTCATTTAATATCCATCCTCACCCAATGTAGTCAGTTCTTATCAGTGCGGTCTTACAAGACTGGCCTAAATATGCCACAGGCTTTCCTTCTGAACCTCATCCTGCCGGGTACTGGTTTGTTTACCATTAGTAATGTACATGTTTACCATTAGTGTGTATCTCCTGAAGTGTGGACTTTGATCCTCGGTCCCCCTGGTCACTTCTGAAACAGCCTCATGGTCTGAGGCTCTCGACAATACGCAAGGGTTCACAGTTCTCTAGTTTCAGCACAAAACTCACCTCATGACGGGTTCTATCCCGTCATCCATGAACATAACCCATGAGTCCAGTTTGCAGTTCACATTCCCAAAATGAAGCGCTGTTGGCATTGTCTGCTCCCAGAGAAGGGGTGTCCCCATTTTCTAGTTGAAATGTCTGCTTTTACATTAAGAGACTAATGGGATCAGTATAATTGCTCTAATTTATAAAAAAAGCAATGTATTAATGGAGGCTTCAGAAGTTTAGTGATAGCCCAGTTCAGTGTTGCATGATTAAGTCAGGTTTTAAAACACAAAAGAAACAAAGTAAACCCTTGCCCCAAGCTTCAAATATACAGATTCCCAAAACTATAAAGGGATGATGATCACATGGTGGTGGTGGTCATGGTGGTGGTGATGATGATACGCAAAGGATCAGTTTACTTTGGGTGAGGGATTTATTGATTTACCTATAGATTTTGTATGAATTAGGTTTTTGCAGTTGATTTGAAAGCACAGCACAGAACATGTGGCACCTAATTAAACGGTGGTATTTATTTGTTTAACCTTAATTCATGTTTTCAAAAGTTAAATGCTCCTAAGTCGGGCGCTTTAAAGTTCCCTGAGAGCAAGAACTGTGTGATTTGTAATCACACAATAAGTTCCCAGCATAGGAGACATGCAGTAAGTATGTGATGGATTGATGTTTGGAGACAAGAAGTGTAACTGATTTAAAGCAAACAAACACTGTAATACATCAAAACCATTCAAATAAAACTGAATCACTGTATCCTTCAAATTGCCACAGATGTTAAGAAAATTCTTTATTCACATTTCTATTGTTATGTATTTCTCTATGGTATATTGTATTATGTGTGATGTAGTCTCTAAATTATATTTGTGTATATATGTGTATATGCATTCAACTTATTTTCATAAAAATACTCCCATTTTAATAAGGTAATTATGATTAAAAATTAAAGCAATAGCCAGGTTAAAAAAACAGTGTTTGGATCAACCCCCTTCCATAGACCAAATGATCCTTATGTACTTATTTTTTAAGAGGAGTTTGGGAAATTTCCAAATTTCTTTGTTCTTTAACCTTCTATATAAAATTAGCCCGAAGGGGATAGGGATATAGAAAATAATTGCCATGCAAGGAATTCTTAATCTCAGGAAACAAAATGAGGGTTGCTGGAGTGGGGGGGTGGGGTGGGAAGGATGGGGTGACTGGGTGATAGACACTGGGGAGGGTATGTGCTCTGGTAAGCGCTGTGAATTGTGCAAGACTGTTGAATCTCAGATCTGTACCTCTGAAACAAATAATGCAATATATGTTAAGAAAAAAAAAGAAGAAGAAGAAGAAGGTAGCAGGAGGGGAAGAATGAAGCGGGAGAAATCGGAGGGGTAGACAAACCATGAGAGACGATGGACTCTGAAAAACAAACTGAGGGTTCTAGAGGGGAGGGAGGTGGGAGGATGGGTTAGCCTGGTGATGGGTATTGAGGAGGGCACATTCTGCATGGAGCACTGGGTGTTATGCACAAACAATGAATCATGGAACACTACATCTAAAACTAATGATGTAATGTATGGGGATTAACATAAGAATAAAAAAAAGAAATTAAAAAATAATTGCCATGCAAAATATATTCAACTGGGATCTAAACTGTGAGAAGTGAGAAGCACACATATTCCTAATACCTGAGATAATTGCTCTTAATGTGTTGGCATAAACATAAGGTTCCAAAGTAGAAATGAGCTAAATGTCCACTAACTGGTGAATGGATAGACAAAATATAGTAGATCTATATAATGGAATACTATTTAGCAATAAAAAAATAGTGCCACATTTTTAAGGAATTAACAGTAAATGGCATGAGGGATTTTATTGGATTTATGGTTATGGTTGCACTACTTGGTAAAGTTACTAAAACCACTGTACTGTCTACATGAAATAGGTGAACTTTAGGATATAAAAAAAAAAAAAAACCCGCTAAAGTTGTTAACAAATGTGTTGGCATAAAACTTTCCCAACTTTTTCTAATACATATATTAAAAAGGGTTGTAATCTCTAGGCTGATTTATAATTTTTTTTTGATTGAGCACATATCATAGATTTTTTTTTATTTCAGCTTAGTGCTACATCACTATTTTTGGTAGACTATAGTATTTTATTATACAGTTGTACCATAATTGATTTATTGTTTTTCTATTTTTTTTTAACTTTAATATATGTGTGTGTATAAAGCTTTACACATTGGTTTGTTTTTTTGTGTCAACTAAAATATTATACATATCCAAATATAAGTATTTGTATATATTTTATTTATATCTATTTTTCTATTAACAGATCATTCTCCATAACATAATACTAATTTATATTTTCATCTCTAAGTAATGAGATTACTCATTTACTCTCACCCTTAGCAGCCACGGACATTATCAACCTTATTAACCCAAGCCAATATTTTTAAAAATTATAATAATGTTACTATAATGTGCAGTACCTACATGGAGAGATCAACATCTCTTCATGTATTATATGTTCATTTTATATTTTTTTTGAGAATTGCCTGCTTGTTTACATTGCTTGTGTTTTAAATAGAGTTGTTTTTAATTTAGCAGTTAAGATTTATTTACTTACTAACATTATTATTCGCCTTTTATGTATTTTGCTGCATTTTTAATAAATTTTTATTTGACTTGAAGATTGTCATATAAAAGCTTTACATTTTTATGTAGTCAAATCTATCAAATTCTCTTAATTGTTTTTTCTTTTGATGCTATGATTATGAAATCCTTCCCTCCTTAAGGGATTATAAAAATATTCACTTAAGATTTTTTTCAGTACTTTTTTTGATTTTAATTTTTATCTTAAATATTTAAATCACTTGTGATTTAGTTTGGTATTAGTAGTATGGTAAATATGCAACTTTCCTTTTTATTTTTATGACTCCTTAGTTGTGTCAGCAATAGTGACTGGATAACCTCTTCCTTCCCTAAACTAGTTTAGGGAGTTAACATATACTGCTCAGGAGTAACAGAAATGGGTTTCAGATAATTTTAAAAAATACATACATTTATCATAAATGTTTGGCAGGGTATTCTCATTCCTGACAGACAGTTTTGCAGTCCTGGGTTTTTACATATCACCAAAATCAAGTAAAAATTAGGACAAGAACTGTTTCCCATTTGAGTGATGAAGTAGGAACATCGTTTCTTCAGGTGCGGATTGACATTTTATCTGAGCTATCTGATAGGAGAGATGTAATGTCCATTTTTCGTTTGGTACTTCCGAGAAAATTCTGTATCGTCATTGACTTGGAGTGAATTCTCTCCATTTACTCCTTTTTCCTGGACCCTATCCAGGTAACTTAGAAATCCCTATGAATTATGATAGATATAATAAAACTATAAATATAAAAGATTAGAATCACAGCACTTAAATATAGCATTTAGAGTATACACATGTTGCCATGATTTAAAATGAATCATAAAATACATAAGTGTATTTGAAGGTAAATTTTAAAGATTTTTGAAGAAAGCACTTTCTTTCTAGCACAGGGCAGGAAGGACCCTCGGCTTGAAATGATAAATGCTGAGAACTGTTGAATGTTTTCTATTTGCTAGGCACCGTTCTAAGCAATTTACAGAGGTTGACTGCTTTGATTCTCACACTGACGCCTTGATGAGACCATGGAAGCCCAAGAGCTTGGGTAACTCACTGAAGAGCTCACACTTGCAAACAGCTGAGCCAACATTCACTCCAAGCTGTTGGTTCTGGAGTCCAGCCCTTAACCACTACACTGGCTCTCTCAAAACTCCAGTGGTTTCCAACTCTGCTTCTTCCATAGTCTTGTGCTCTCATACTGTCACATGCACAGATGTAAGTTTCAGCTTTTATATAAAAGGGTGAAATATAGACCACTTTCTTCACAGAATGACTATGAAGATCAAATGAAAATATTGGACAAGCTGTTAACGTATCAAAGCACAGTGAAAAATAGGAGTTTTTATCATCATTATAAAAACATTTCCTGTTCATTTTTATGGTATTTCATAATGAAAAAATAATCACTCTAGGCTCTATGGTTACATACACTTCATGTGTTCATTCACCCAGCTTTCCTTCAAATAATAAATATATGAGCCCATCTTTGTAAAAGTTGGGAATACAGTGGTGAACATGATAGCAAGGATTTCTACTCTCATGGAACTTCCAAAGGGCTTGGGATAGGGGAGAAGGACTTTGCAGAAAACAAGCAACATTTTAGGAGATGCAGAGTTCTGGGATGATGCTAATGAAATTAGTCCAAAGGAAGTATAATTTTCTATACTTAACACCATGAAAATCAATTCAGCTGAAGAAACATTTCACGAAATCCTCTTCAAAATTAAAACCACATCATGTTAGAAGACAGAGTAATTCTTTAACATATGAAATCAATTATTATTTTAGTGCTGTTACATCTCAAATCACTGTTGATGGAGGTTACATCAATCTAGAAAAAGTGATTCTTTTTTTAAAAGATTTTATTTATTTATTTGACAGAGAGAGACACAGTGAGAGAGGGAACACAAGTAGGGGGAGTGGGAGAGGGAGAAGCAGGCTTCCCACTGAGCAGGGAGCCTGATGCAGGGCTCGATCCCAGGCCCCTGGGATCATGACCTGAGTAGAAGGCAGACGCTGAACAACTGAGCCACCCAGGTGCCCCTAGAAAAAGTGATTCTTAAGAATAAAACTCAGACTGAGTACTGTGTAACAGGAAGTATATAATTCATTTTATTTTAGGTCTGGGCTTTTGAAAGCTAACACTTGAGAACTAAGGTTTTGAACCTTACTATAAACCCAGGAGAGCAGTAACCAAGTAAACACTTTGAGTTTCCAGTCTCTGGAGGAAGCACACAATAGATACCACCAAATAGATAATTTAGCATTTTGTCGATACTTGAAAATAAAATCCTAGATTCAACTAATCTTAATAATTAGCCAGGAAAATCATCAGAACTCCCACCAGATTAGATAAACCAATAGGATTTGTAATGCTAGTAGTTGTATTTTATCAATAAGCCAGAATGTTAATTTACGCCTAGTCTTTGGTTTTATTTTTGCACTTTTCTCCTGGGTTGGAATGTGCCCCAAAGCCAATGTGACCAGAAAAGGAAAGAGACTGAAATAGAAATCATGCTCCAGGATGAACTGCAAGATGTGAGCAATCTTTTAAGTATTAGTGTATTATTAAGAAATATCCTGCATGGTGGGGCACCTGGGTGGCTCAGTCGTTACGCGTCCGCCTATGGCTCAGGTCATGATCCCAGGGTTTTGGGCTCGAGCCCCACATCAGGCCCCCTGCTCAGCGGGAAGCGTGCTTCTCCTTCTCCCACTCCCCCTGCTGTGTTCCCTCTCTCACCGTGTCTTTCTCTGTCAAATAAATAAATAAAATCTTAAAAAAAAAAAAAAGAAATATCCTGCATGGTGATGAGTCTTTCCTCTTAGCCATTAATGGGCTTCCTTATCATAGTTTATTTATAATACATTTATTCATGGACTTATTTATTCTTTTTTTTTTAAGATTTTATTTATTTATTTATTTATTTGAGAGAGAGAGAGAGAGAGAAACAGCATGAGAGGAGAGAGGGTCAGAGGGAGAAGCAGGCTCCCCGCTGAGCTTGGAGCCCGATGCGGGACTTGATCCCAGGACTCCGGGACCATGACCTGAGCTGAAGGCAGTCGCTTAACCAACTGAGCCACCCAGGTGCCCTGGACTTACTTATTCTTTATTTATCTTTCCAGATATCTAGTAGTAACATCTCATGAACAAAGTTAAACTATGAACTTCTAAGTTTTAATTGAGACACATGCTACCAACTCACCTAAACTACCTCTGTATTTCACCATCAGCCATTATTTGAATCAGATTAGCTAAATCAGCTGCTTGCAAATTGCCAAATTCTCCTATTTACCCTTCTCATATTCGCTGACCCCCAATCTGGGTGGCTCCATCGTTAAGTATCTGCCTAAGTTATTTCCTTAGTTTGATTACTTAGCATTTTGCACTTCCCTGATGTTGGCTTTTGGCATTTTCTACTCAGATGTCAATGTCCTCAGAGTATGAACAGTGTACTTTTTTTTTTTAAAGATTTTATTTATTTGACAGAGAGAGATACAGCAAGAGAGGGAACACAAGCAAGGGGAGTGGGAGAGGGAGAAGCAGGCTTCCCGCGGAGCAGAGAGCCTGATGTGGGGCTCGATCCCAGGAACCTGGGATCATGACCTGAGCCGAAGGCAGACGCTTAACGACTGAGCCACCCAGGCGCCCCTGAACAGTGTACTTTTATTTACACCGTATTGACATCATACAGTAGGGCTAATAGAGAATGGTTGTTCAGTAAATATTTATTTCGTAAAGAAACAACTACACTATTCGAGTAGTCCGGTGAGTTACTTAGTAACAAAAATTATTGAAAATTAAATTCAGTCTGATGATTTAGAGGTTTCAGAACAGGAAGAATTAATTTTGTTAGAGTTGTACTCTCTTAATTTTTGTGAAGTTTTGAAATCA
Source organism: Neomonachus schauinslandi (assembly GCF_002201575.2). Lineage (NCBI taxonomy): Eukaryota > Metazoa > Chordata > Mammalia > Carnivora > Phocidae > Neomonachus > Neomonachus schauinslandi. Next base: position 68,567,160 of record NC_058409.1, on the reverse strand, counting down.
TTTGGTGTATGGAATGCCATTTAATGAGTTAAAGTGCCTTTATCTTTAAAGGTCCCAGAATCCAATAAATGTAATATTTGCTAGAAAACTTAGATTGTTGTCAGCACTAATAATTACTCACACATACATAGTGGAAACTTAACATTCAGAATTTCCAACCCTTTCAGTGCTGCTGAAAGTTTTAAGAGGAAGCTTTTCAGAGACGGAGCATGTAGAAACTTTATTTCTTTTCTTTTAATCAAAGGAAGAATTCATTTCCAAAAGCTGTCCATCTGGTTCCTTTCATGAGCTCTAAATTTACATGATAAAAAGGCAGATATATAATTAATATATTTTTTCAATAAGAGACAGTTTTAGGCATGTGCTTCAGCAATGAATTGTGAAAGCTTTGACACATCTAATTTTGAAATCTATGTCTCTGCCCTGAGAGAGGATGAAGGAGAAGGCAGGGCCTGCAGCCTTTTGCGTATAAGATCTTTTTGGTGATCTATAGCTGCAAACCATGGGAGGATAGTTTCAATTTTGCTCTTGAAACATGTATCAAGCCCTATTGCCAACACATAGTCTTTCCTGTCACACATTTCACTGATTCTAAATCAGTGAAGGAGCTGCCTTCTGGCAGCATTACTGCATTTGAATCTCTTCTCTTTCAAATCTTATCTGCAATTGCTAAACCTGGCAATCTGCATTACCCCCTCCAAAAAAAAAAAAAAAAAGGCAGTGACTGTAATAATGTTAGGCCATTAATATTTCCAAGAAATAGATTGACAGGAAATGGAACATCTATAGAGGAGGGAAAAGAAGATATGGGAGAATCCAATAGTATATTTTCAAAAGTGGAAAGGCTGGGAGGGGAACAAGATCAGACTGTCGGTATTTCAAGGTCAGGTGCATTGATTTATTGCAGAAGTACAGTCACAACACCACCAGTGTGCCGCGGATTCATACCAAAAGAGAAAGAAGTGTATAGTTGTTGGAAAACTCTGTCATAAATATTAGATTCACTGGTAATTGTTGCATGACAAAACACTTAATTTCAGTCAGCATTTTCTGTAAAATATTACACATGGGTTGAATCTATCTAATGAAGTTCTTTTGATTAGTGCCTGACCCGGAACTAGGGAGGATATTATAGGAAGGAAACTTAGAGTTTGGGGGTTCACCCTGGCTCATTTTCCATGGATAATGGATGTCTATAAATTGAACACTAATTACTCTTACTGCGTAGCTCATCCAAGTCTTGCCCAACATGGGTGCCCATGGGAGGAGTTTCAGGGGAATATTTTAGAATATGATTCTGTTGAAGTTTTCACATATACATATCAGGCACATAAGGAACCAGAATTTTCTTCACTTGGTGATATGGACTGATTGGTAAAAAGGGCTTGAAGACAAACATTGTTGTTGGAATGTGTTTATGCAAGGAAGATGAATGTCATTTATGCCTCCACATCCGTGCCAAATTCGTATTGAGTTAATCAGAATACATATGTGTGATCCCTGTTGAACACAGTGACAGGAGAAGTAGACTGTGAGAGCAAAAAGGGGAGAACAAGAACAGGTATGGTTTACTTTTCTAATGCTCTTGCATACATTTTTGGTAGTTCAAAAATATTTGTGTAGAAACATTCATGGAGTTAGCTGCTTATTTCCAAGAAATGGCAAGTTGCTTTCTCACATGGCTTAGAAGTTACACTCATAAGCATCCCAGGCCTCCATGCCCAGAGAAAATTAATTGTCCAGTATGGAGAGAGAATTTCGAATCTTTGCTACATTCATCCAGGAAAAACACACATTCATAGGCATTTGAACTCAGTTAACCCTCAACAAAGAGTAGGGAAAACAAATGTATTAACCAATAAGACATTGCTAAACACAAACTGATTGTTGCTTATTGGTAAAGTCTTCCTCTCCAAGAAGCAAATTTGTTTTCTAGTTTTTTTCCAATGGGTGTTTCAAAAAATATTTGAAAAATCAAATGCAGGTTAGAGAGCAGATGTACATTCATATCAGTCATCTTTCAACATGTGTTCAGCTTTGTTGGCTTTGAAAAGTCTAACTTAGTTTTTCCCCAAATTGTCCAAACATAAAATGTAATTTAAATTAGATTTTTAAAATATATTGCCTGGCCCCGATCCCATACATATTATTACACAAACCTGTGCCCTTTTGTAATATCTGTAAGCACTCAGAATTCCACATGTTGAATAAACCCTATTTACTTTTCTGTATATTTCTCATACTGAAGGCAACATTGAGGGCAAATTCCTTTTAGGTAAGTAGTAACTATGTGTTAGTAGTTTATGTCAGGACATAGTTTATGTCAGAAAGTCTGAATAATCCAAATTATTTGCACAAATCGCAAGAAGAATAATTTGGGCATTCTTTGAACTCACTATGTAATTTTTAGCAGATGTTCTGAGTGACTTGCATTTCCCTGGTTAACCAAATTACATGAAAAATGTTAAATTAGGCTGATGATCTGTCATCATATTTTAATAGCTCTTACTATACTTATGGAATATTTTTATAATCTTGTGTTAATTACTAACTGCCCTATTCTTGGAAGAAAAGAGCTAAGAATGAGAATAGGGAACCAAGTCTGGTATTTGATGCTATCTGCCCTTATAATGCCAAATACATTTATTTACATACACTTTTAAAGGAAATAGATGAAAAAAAAGTGGCAAGGTGGAATTTCCTCTTCTGATAAGCTATTTCCCAAATATAACAACATAATGTAAATTTTCCGATGTTGACTATCTTTTCTTCCAAAAATTTCAACAATGTCACTTGCCACATGATGGAATTATTTACTCCTCAAGTCACTGATTAATGAATTCAGTAAATGATTGCAAATCTCCTATGGGTTAAGAGCTGGGGCAAATAAGTCACATGTGGTCATCACCTGCCTGGAGTTCATAGTGATGATGAAGTCCGGGTAGAAGATGGAGTTTGTTCTAGATTTGCAAAGCCCAGAACCAAGAATGAAAATGGCTCCTTTATGCAACTCCCAGGGCCATGGATGGACACAGCTGCAGTGTCAGGAGAGAGCATCACCTTGACACTGACCTATATCCCTGTTCCCAGTAAGAAACACTTCTCCTTGGACTGTCCATCCCTATTTATCACATGTTCTTGTGAAAGCCTGTCTTCCAGGTCATTTGTTACAAGCAGCCCTACCATGTTGTGCTCATGCCCCAGTCTGGTGCTCCCTGCCGCTACATGCTCTGATTTCATAGAGACCTCGGTCCACAGAGGACCCCTTTTCAGGCTTGGCTTCATGGGTATACAACCCTACCGTTGCACAGAGTCCCTATTCAGACAGGCCTAGCACTTAATGTCTCTACTGTCACCATCTTGAAATTCTTAATAATTTTTAAACAAGGGCCTTGCATTTTCATTTTGGTCTGGGCCCTCCAAATTCTGTTACCAGTCCCAAGCACCCACTTCTGCTGTTGCAGCATTTTAGCTTTGAGATTTAGTTATTTCTGCTTAAAGTTGTTAATTCAACTCTTCAAACAACTGGCCCATATTCTTAAGATCTTAGCAAAAATTCACTTTCTCATAGAGCCTTTGCTCCACCACCATTTTTATAGAAGTCCTCTTCCAGTTCCCTCTATCCATGTCACTGGATTATCACTAAAGCATTTATGACCATGTAGAACTATTTTATCTGTTTACTTATCTCCCTGCTGTAGGTATACTCCGTGAAGGAGGGGACCTGATATAGTCTCTTTCTTGGTGACACTACTATAAAACCCCTTTTATTTTTTCAAGCCAAAATAAAGACTGAGTCACTGATTTTACCTCCATGTCTTATGATGTAGAGTCAATATTTATTGAATAAATAAATGAGTGCATGAAACTTAGTGAATCTGAAGCATAGGAAGCATGAAGGAAGTGATACAAGATAAAGCTGTTGAAGGAAGGAAAGATCATGAGTTAGGGATATTTGTCTTTATCCTCTCAAAGGGGGGAAGATAGAAGTTAGGGTATAGTGATTCTTTTTTCAATATTAGAAAGTTTTAAATTGCATTTTTGTTTAAAGTTGACCTTTCTGATAATCTATTTCTCATTACAAATCATCATCTAGAGTGATATTTTACTTAAAGGAAAAAAATAATAATGAAATTTTTAGCTTTTCTGACTTCAGAATGTTTCAATGCTCTCCTTAAAAGTGCAACAGACACTGTATTATGAATATATAGAAAAATAGACCAATTATCCTCAGTCTGGCGCTACCTAGAAACTATGACTGTCATTTTGTTAATACTCCTACTTTTTTAAAGAGAAATATCAAAAGAAGAAATTATATCTAAATTAAAATCTCAAGGGTCATTGTGTATATTACAAATGTTTAGGTCATTCAGCACATGAGTGTGATCTTAATCCAAAATTATACTATTTTTCTTATGAACATCATTTTTTCTCTGGGCATGTATTCTTTTCCCAGAAAAAAAAAATTATATATTCAGTTAAAGTGATCTTATAATCAAGTGAGTAGGTGTATAGAAATGTCAAATAGGAATGATAATATTTCCCACCTACCTGCCTTCACAGGATGCTTTGAGAATTGATACGAAAATGTCTTTGAAGTGTTTTGAACTCCTTAGAAGAAAGATATGATATAAATACAGAGTCGTATTTTTGGAAGTATGATTCCAATGGCCTGTGTGATAAATCTTAGGACTTTAGAAGTAGAAGCAATATGGCTGCCTTCTTGTCCTATCTCCTCACTATAGATTTGAACCCCAGAGAGATGACCATTTTTGGTGACGCTACTATATAACACCTTTCATTTTTTCAAGCCAAAATAAACACTGATTCAGTGAACCGTTAGCATTGACTTCATAGCTTTGGACACTGAAGGATGCTGTACCAGCAACACACTGTATTAGTTTGCTAGGGCAGCCATAACAATGTAAAACATCCTGGGTGGCTTAAAAAACAGAAATTCATTTTTTTCACAGTTATGGAGGCTAGGAGTCCAAGATCAAGGTGTCAGCAGGATTGATATCTTCTGAGGCCTGTCTCCTTGGCTTGTAGATGGTTATCCTCTCTTTGTGTCTTCACATGGTCTTTCCTTTGTATCTGCTTGTATCCTAATTTCCTTTTCATATAAAGACACTGGTTATATTGAAATAGGACCTACCCTAATGACCTCATTTTAATTTAACTACACAGTAACATCCCTGAGTACTGGGGACTGGCACTTTGACATACAATTTGGGGTGGACACGATTCAGCCTATAACACTCAGATACCTGGGTGTGGGCCTGGCATAAAGTCACTGATTAGTCACTCCATACACCCACACTATTAATGCTTCCCATTGCTCTTTGGATAACATGTAAACCTCTTACTACAATCTGTATGGGCCTGTATCTCATGCTATTCTCCCTGCCCCTCACTTTTTTCCACATTGTTCGTCTTTCTGGTTTTCAACATGCTCTGCCCCTTCTCTCCTAGGTTCTTTGCACCTGTCTTTGCTTGGTAAGTTTCTTTTTTTTTTTTTTTTTTTTAAGCTCTTCATGTCATTATGCCTCAGGTCTTAGCTTAATGTCATCTTCACAAAGAGGTCTCTTTTGGGCCACATTATGTATATTAGTCCTAGTGATATTTATTATCGTATCCTGTTTATTTTCTGAGTAATCTATGGGGAAAAAAAAGAAGCAACCCCTGATGTCTGGGAACTGATATATCACTCAGACCTAGGCCTCAATGCTGTTGCAAACTGATCTTGCTGTTACAGCTAAGCCCTGTTGTTCTCCTGCGGGACATAATGTCTCACACAGAACATTCGCATCATCGAGGTCACTGAGCGACCCACGAAATAACCACAATCCCCCCTCCCTAAATGAATGACTGTTTTAAAAAGCCAGTTACAGCTTTAAACTTGCCTTAATCTGTCTTCTCTCTAGATAAGATTTATTGAGATCTCCAATGATAGAATTGCCCCTTCTCTATGACAACACCCGATCTACCCCTAAACTATCCCCAACCTTACCCAAACAAGCTCAAATGCTATAATAAGCTTTTGCTGTTGCCCTTGTTGAGACACACCACAGTTCCCAAGGGTGCGTTCTCCCTCTGTTGTAACAAGTCATACGTACAACTTGTTCAGCTGCAGATATTCCTGGTTGCTTTTGACTGAGTTAACTGTTATCAGGATGGTTGTCTGTCCCTTCCATGAAGGGATAAGGTACAGGAGGGAAAATATCTGGGTTTTACCCCTCACCTCTTCGTTGCTAGTAGCTTTCATAGCAGCTCCCACTGTGCTGGACACATAATAGGCACTCAGTTAATATTGGATGAACAAATGATGAAATTGACACCAGAATATTTATAACTTAACGTACCTTCAAGTGATTTCCTTTAGAACTTTGCGGGCCTTCCTAATAATATTACAGATATACAAAGGGGATATATTCCCTACATAGGGAATGGCATATTGCAAATTGTATGTGAGGAGGAGTATCACTGCTGTTGAGAGTAGAACAGAGTCCAAGGGGGGAAATAATAAATATTACTGTGTTAGGTAATGGAAGATAAGTTTTGGGTGGACACCTGGTTACAACAATTTGTACGTGGCATGGAAATCTATTTAAAAAAACCTCAACTGTTTTCTTCATTATAACCTTATCCTGTAAAAATCGTTTGTATGTATATTCTTCAAAGCCATTTTTATCTGGAATAGGTTTGTTTTCAATAGAAAAGAAACAATAGAATTGTTTTCTTTCAAAAAATTGAATGGTAGCTATGCTCTTTGTGGAAAAGAATCAACCCAATTAAAATACCCGAGCCCAATTTAAAAACCTTTTAGCTATTGGATAAGAAACTATACGACACCAAGTATGAAATGTGATATTGATAGAGAACTGTTTAATTTCACTAATATTTTTGAGCTAAGTTTTTGTAAAACAATATACAATATGAGGACTGCAAAGATAGAAGAAACAATTTCTATTCTGTATCTGTGGGATATGGATGATCCATGCAATAAGTTCTGATTCTAAATTTTAAGTCCTAAATCTACTGCTTCAGTGCTTTTGAGATAATCTTACAGAAAACAGACTTTCTGAATCTTACAATTGGATTTTGTTTGCCCACATAATTATAAATATTGGGTGCACTAGTAATTAAAGATGTTGTATATTATTCTATTAGTATAAAATATTAATTAAATTTCTATAAGTAATAATGATGTGTATCTAGATGTTTTCAATTCTACACAATCCTATGTTTTGTGCTTAATGCAAAACAAAACAAAACAAAACCCTCTGATTACTGAACTTAGCAATGTATAATTCTATATGGAAATTACTGCTGAAGTAGTAAATAGTATTATATTCATGTTTTATAAGGAGGAACGTAGGCTCACTTATGAAGCATCTACTTAGAATCTGTCGATTTCTTTCTTTTAATTTGTAAGCTCAAATTCTTTTAAGTGGCCAACAATGAAAACTTGAAAGGAATGCTTTGTTAATTATATTTCTCCTAATACAGGTATGTAGATGTTTCATTTCTAAATGTTTAAATAGAAAGTTTAATGCTACTTTTCTAAGATTTAAGTTTTTTGTGACTTTATCTTTCACTATGAGCTATTGTTGTTGCTTTCACATCTTATAATCTTTTGAGTTCTGAGTTACACATCTAACTCTCTGGCAAATATAGGCTTAAAATGCACTTTCCTATCAGAAGGAGAACTATTTTATGGAATGTGAATGGCTGTGCTAAATACTGACTTACTGTTAGAATTACCACTGAGAACAAAAGTGTGGCAGTTTCTTTTGCTTTAATTAAAAAAGCAAAAGTTTGTAAGTGCTACCCTCAAAGTGTGACAAGGCAACAAGAATAAAGAGAGTAGAGACCATAACTTCATGTTACTGGAAAACAATCCACCATGAGGACCTGGAATATAACAGTGTGGGTTGTCTCTTACTATAGTTTTGTTTATTTCTATCTCTACACACAGTATAATGTCCTCAAGTATTTACTTACTTTTTTTTAAATCAGGTTTGTTTTTGTTGTTGTTGTTTTGTTTTTTTCCTGCTCAGATAATTTCTCAACTAGTTAGTTTAAGTGGAGGAGTGGAAAAGAATTCTGGTGTGACTCACACAAAGAGGCAAGCTTAAGACAACATCAAGGGAACACACTGGCAGGAACTGATCTTGAATGATGTTCATAGTCTCTGAGTCATTTTGCTTTGAGACTAACACAAAGAGCTCTTTAATCTGGGGGATGAGAAAGGGATGGTAGAGGGAGAGCTTTAGCTGTCTCTTCAGTGGGTCTCCAGAGGAAGAAGTCTAGTATTTGTTTATTTTTATCAAAATATTAGGTGAGAATGGCTAGAGTAGACAAAACTTAATTTCTCTTGTTTGTTTAAGGGTGAAACATGCGCACCCGTGGCCTACATCTAGGCAGAAGGGATCAAGTTCCACTTAGCCATGTTCTCCTTTCAGACCTCAAGTATTTGGGAAAAGAAAAATCGGTAGCCTTTTTATACCTATTACACAGAGTGATCATTAGAATTAAAGGCACACACACAAAAAAATCTTTATTATGATCTATTCAATCCAATTTAAAAGTACTTGGTTTAGAAATTTTTTTGAAATTTGATTTCTTTTTTTTAGATTGGAATAGAATGGGATTATATTCTTATTTTACCCCTATCTATTAAATAATTATTCTAATAGGCCATTCCTTTCTTATATACTTCCATCATTCTTAGATGTGGATTTTCTAACAATAAAAAAAGCATTCCTGAAGCATAGTCCATTAACCACTAGGGATTTATAGGACAGTCTTTTAAAATGTTCATGCTTATGACTTAAGAAAAAAAGTGACTAGATTCTTAGTAAATTACAGTTCAGCTAAACATTTCAGGATTCATTGATGTTCATCCCAATATTACTCGTCTATTTTACCAGTATTAGTTCTGAGAAATCTGTATACTTTTACTTTGTTTCTTCAGTTCAATAGGATTTTTCTTCATATTCCCTAATATGTTTCACACATATGTCCCTTAGCTGTACTCTCTGAAATGAAAAAAAAAATCTCCTTTAGACATAGTTCTCCTTTCTTGCATCACCAACATTTGAGCATTTTTCCCCTATGATGTGAGCTTTTGGGATAGTTCTAAAGGCAAGACTATATAGAAAAGTTTTTCTGGTGTGTTTTTTGCTTCATGTAATAATTTATAATGAGTCTATTTCACAATCTTATAACAAGTCAAGTATTTTACGCATGACTAGACTCGTCCAAAATCTAGAGGCAAACCATATATCTGACAAAGGATTGATATCCAAAATATTTGAAGAAGATATACAACTCAGTAGTAAAACAAAAACAGGCCAATTAAAAGGACCTGAATATTTTTCCAAGGAAGATATTATTTGCTGACGGGTACATGAAGATGTGTTCAACATCATTAATCATCAGGGAAATGTAAATCAAAAACACAATGAGCTATCACCTCACACCTTTAAGAATGTCTCTTATCAAGAAGACAAGAGATAACACTGTTGACAAGAATGTGGAAAAAAGAAATACCTTGTAATGCTATTGGCGGGAATGTAAATTGGTGTAGCAGCTATGAAGAACAATATAGAAGTTCCTCAAAGAATTGAAATTAGGACTACTATATGATCCAGAAATCCCACTTCTGGGTATGAAACCAAAGGATATTAAGTCACTCTCTCAAAGACATATCTTTATCCTCATGTTCATTACAGCATTATTTATAATGCACAAGCCAAGGAAATAACCTAAGTGCCTGCTGACAGATGAATGGAGAGAAAAAATGTGGCATTTTATGTACAATGGAATATTATTCAGCCATAAAAGGAGGAAATCCTGCCATTTGCAACAGAATTATGCTAAGTGAAGTAAATCAGAGACAAATACCATATGATCTCATTTATATATGAAATCTTAAAAAAAAAAAAACAAAAAACAAACTCATAGGAACAGAGAACAGATTGTTAGTTTCCAGATTTTTTTTGGGGGGGTGGGGTATTGGGAAATGGGTGAAGATGGTCAAAAGGTACAAATTTCCAGTCATGATATAAATAAGTTCTAGAGATATAATGTACAGCAGAATAACTATAGTTAACAATACTATATCATATATTTGAAAGTTGCTAAGATTAGATTTTATTTAAAATTTTTTTTTTAAGATTTTATTTATTTGCGAGAGAGAGAATGAGAAACAGAGAGCATGAGAGGGAGGAGGGTCAGAGGGAGAAGCAGACTCCCTGCCGAGCAGGGAGCCCGATGCGGGACTTGATCCCGGGACTCCGGGATCATGACCTGAGCTGAAGGCAGTTGCTTAACCAACTGAGCCACCCATGCGCCCCTAGAATAGATTTTAAATTGGTCTCATCACAAGAAAAAATTGTAACTATGTGAAGTGATGGATGTGTTAACCAAACTTGTGGCAGTAATCATTTTGTAAAACATATATCAAATCATTATGTTGTATACCTTAAAGTTATATAATGTTATATGGCAATTATATATCAATAAAGCTGGAAACAAAATTAGGATAATAGTAAAAGACAGGGATGTTGGAGGATGAAACCAGACCTTAATTGAATTAGCATGTTGTAAAGAACGGCAAAATGACATTTATTATTACTATTGTTCTTATTACTCCTATATTTTCTATTACTCTGGAAAAACCTGATTTGAATGGTATAAATCATTCACATAAAGTCTCATGATGCTTTGTATAGACTAGAAGGCAAACCAGTAGAAAGTTGTAGAAAATCTCTAAAAACAATTTATTTCACTTGTTATAGCAATGGAACTGACTGAGCTTATAAAGCTTACAGCCCTTGACTTATGTAATTGGGTAGCTATAATCATTCCTACTGATCTGTGGAGAAAGAGTAACGAATGGGATTTGGTAGGTTTTACAGGAACACATGCAAGGAGGAAGTAAAAAGGTATTTTTAAATCTTAAAACTTTCCATTCAGAAAGGGAGGGCTACACAAAGCTAAAGCAGTACAAAAGGCAGCTCTATCTTCCCTTTACAAAATATGTGCCTGGAGGAAAAGCACATCCCTGAAATTTAAGAGTTGGTTGCAGCTTAAGCAGTATTAGACTGTGTTAGAAGTCTAGCAGGTAGTTTGCTCAAGGACATTTTGGCATTCCTCTCATGATTTTCACAGGCTTCTAAGTACTCTTGAGAAATCAAAGTTATGTTCAGTACTTAATGTTCGTAGTTGACTCTGTAAAAGGTAAAGGGAAACCATTAGACCGATTCCCCTTCCTTACAGTTTTACAACATTCTCTCTTGAAGAGTGGTGATACTATGCAATGTGTACTATTGCCTTAATTTCGGTAAATGAATTTCCAGAAGGTGGAGACCTCTTTCATCTTCAGCCTTCCTCACTTTTCAGCTCATTTTCACACGTTGCCTTACTTTGTAACAGCATCTGCCATGCTCCTTTCTGAAATTTTTAGGGCTAGAAGTAATTAAGAGTAACTTGGATCTGCTCTAGAAATGGCCTAGAGAAATTAAGCATCAACCTCCAGCATCAGCTGGTTTTTGGCTGCCCTCACAATGTGCCAGAAATGAAAATCCGGACTAGATCCTAGTGTCCAAACTCTCATTGTAGAATGTTCTTTTTCATTCAGATGTTTTGAGTACCTATCTGCCATAGGTTTGGCCTTCTCTAATTATTTGTTCCCCATTTCAGTATATAGAATAAAATCTTATTCCTACAATGTTTTACAATATATTTTATTTGTCACAGGGGGGGTGGTTAGTAGGGAAGTAGAAAGCTAATAAATAAGACTCAGTAATGATAAAATTTGGGGGGGAAGAAACCTAGCAGAAATCAAAACGCGAGTGTGCCTGCCGAGCTATCAGAGCTCCTGAAGAGAGGAGGAGGGATGCTTTGCTGTCAGGGCCAGGAACAGCACAGGTGTCCCGGCCTCAGGCATCGGGAGGGCAGTCGGTATAGGGAGAGGGGATGGGGTGCCGAAGGAGTGGTATACGTTGCTTGAGAAACAGAGTAAATGGGAGAAGTCTATGAAAGACGAAAATAATTTCTCCATGCCAGCCAGAGACGCTGAAAAGATTTAGCAGACTTGCCTTTAGGCTCTCTTCCAAATACCTATGGAACTGCTACCAAGCAACTTAAGCAACCAAGCAGAAGCTTTTCTGTCCCTCTGCTTGACAGTACCCTGACCGTCATGGCGGGTTAAGTCCTAGCTCTAATCACTCTGTGGTGTTCAGAAGCCATGTACCAAATAGATCTCAATTGAGTCGTTCTAGAGAGGACATTTTATTCTATTTTAGTTTTATTATTACGTTATGTTAATCACCATACATTACATCATTAGTTTTCTATGTAGTGTTCCATGATTCATTGTTTGCGTATAACACCCAGTGCTCCGTGAAAGGACATTTTAAACAAAAAGCCCGATCGACACATTCCTATAAAAATAATCCAATTTGTCCTTGTTTAATTAGGAAATAGGGTTAGAAATAAGAGAAAATAAAAGTCATCCCGAGGTGAGTAATGGCTTCAGGTAAAGAATACTGTGCATTGGAGACAAGTGGAGACAGATCGTGAGACCTCATGACTTCCTCAGGACCCACCTGTTTTATCGCAACCAATCTATGCTCAGAGGTGTGTTTTGTCAAACAGTTAAAATTGCAAACAGCAACATTTTACATGATGTGATTTTTGGGGGCTTTTTTTTTTTTAACACTGTGGATTTCTTATACTTCTCAGCTCATAGGTAATTTTTAAATCAAGCTGTTTTTATTATTGAATGGTAATTTCTGCCTTTTATTTAAAAATATGTATCAAATTAGGAGTTGAATTTCATGATAAATGCTCCCTTAGATGACTCAGATGTTACTTATTATTAAAGCTACAAAGCGGTCAGGGGAGATTAGGTTGCTGAGAAACTCAAGTGGTTTAATACATTCTTGTATCAAACTAAAAATTTGTCTAAGGGACCCTTTGAACAAGATGAAGCTCTTTGGGAGGCTGGTGTGTAAGTTTGTGTTTAAAAAGTGAATAAAACGCAAAAATAAAATCCAGTGATCTCAGGGCTTAACTACATTCATAATTAATGTTCTCACTCTTGCAATGAAGGTCTAAAATGTATTTAAAAATGCATGTGTGACCCTAGTTTATACATATTTCAATGTTTCAAGAGCAATCTCTTTTAACCTACACTCAGTTTTTTAAATGTGGAGATAAATGTGTTGGGGAGGAGCTGGGCAGAGAAAGACAAATGTAAATTTGTTTCAGAATATTTTATTTTCACTATGACTGTGTCATATTTCAAAGGGAATTACATCAATATGTTTATTCTGTTACTTAGGAACCACAATTAATTTCCCTAAAATGTAATTTTTCTTTGTAATACATTTTCCAGTACATTGCCTTTTAATCTCAAAAATACATTTTATTTGTAAATCAAAATGGTGACAGAGTTTGCTTTTCTTTCGTCGTGATGGCTCAGAACGTGCAAATTACCTGATGGGTCTGGCAACAAAGAGACAAAGAGGTAAATAGGATCCAAGTTACATTTTCGCAAGTTTGCTTTCCTGATGTGTATTCTGATGCTTCTCGTTGTAAGTCCACTTTATGGCTGTCGAGGGGTGGCCATTTCCAGTGGGTGGTCATTTGTGAAAGTACATTGTTTTGTGACAGGACAGTGCTTGCTAGAAAGGAGTCAGTAGGTGGAGAGATAGTTGCATGCACTGGTCTGTTTACAGTTTTCAGTGGAAAAAATTGTGTGGGCAGCTGTTTAATCTGCACTAGGAAATGTAGAGTAATTAGAGGTTTAATAAAATTTTCATTGATGGTAATTGTGAGTGTGAAGGAAGTCAGGAAAGCCTCAAGTTATATCTTTTTAAATTTATTTGTATTATTATTTTACAACTGTTAATATGTATCTTTAGGTCACTGGCAGAAGGAGGACTCTTACAAGGATCAGAAGAAAGTATCCGACAGGGGGAATGTATTTTACACTCAGCAATAGCAATTCTACTTTGAGTTCTGTGGAGAAAAATGTTTAGGTATTGATCCAACTGACCAGCTAGCTTGTATTTTTCAGAAGAGAGTAAAAGAGAATTCAACTTTTGACTGTGGTGGGTAAAATGCCGTTACTCGGAACAAGTTGTTATTATTATTATTATTTTTAATAGTGGATTCATTTAAGTAAAAAACAACCCTCATGAAATCTCTTTATTCTGCATGTAGAATTAGTCATCGTGTTTTACCTTTTGAGGAACTGTGGCACTAGGGATCCACACATAGATTCTATTCAGCTTTGCTCATGTTTTATCAACTCTGGGACCTTTATAAGATAAAACCTATAGAGATAATGTGGGTCGCACGCTCAAAATCAAGTTTTCCCTCAAAGCACACAGCATGTTCCCATCTTCTACTCTATTTCCTTTTCAGAACAGGTCCCCTAATGGATATTAGACCAAAAGTCAAAAATATAGTGTCTCTTTTCAAATCTTGCATTACAGAGACAAAGAGAGTTTGCTAATTTCCCTCCTTTTATTCTCACTTAAACATTAATATTAACTGAATCCCTGACAATCAGCACTCAGTCAAATAAACAAATAAATCAACAACGTAACTGTTTGTAAGATAAATGTGATCTAAATTGTCACTGAGAAAGGCCAAAGCTGAATTCATTTTATGCAGACCTCAAGCAACTCAATTTCTAAAGGATGATTTTAATGGTGGCCTTCACTAAAATGCATATTTTAACAAGGCATATTTACAGTACATAATAAATGTTTAAATTAGATTAATTAGTATGTATGGTTGAGGCTTTCTTACTGTTTAGAATTATTTGCCTTGCTAAAGTAGTAAATCTAGATGAGCAGAGCACTCAAATGATTCCAATAAAAACACTTGGCATTTGTCTAGTGCATTATATTTTCTAAGTACTTTATAATTACAGTATTAATTAGTTACGTGACACAGTGATCTTGTGAAGAGGTCTGCATCATTATCCCCTTTCACAAATGAGGAAACTTTAAATGCAAAGGACACAGTAATTCACATAGCAAGTAAATAAGGTTAAGACTGAAAAACCTTTTGCATGACTAGTGCATGCCTGAAGCTACATTTTACTAAGGATAATTTATTTTGATGTCATATTCTCTTTGCTCAAGAGGTAAACGTTGCATCCCAAATATACATTTTCAGAAAGCTAGAAGACTAAGAATAGAGGAGAAGGAGTTCTTCGGTTTCATTGCACTTTGTATCCCAAAGTAAACTTTCATCGATCCTCGAGTCTGAGTTGTTTCCCAAATTTCTTTTTTGGATAGTTTGTTGTCTGCTCGAAGAAATGCAACTGATTTTTGTAAGTTGATTTTGAACACTGCAAATTTAATGAACTTGTTTATTAGTTCTAATGCTTTTTTTTTTTTTGCACATGGAGTTTTTAGGGTTCTTTTTATATGTAAGATCATGTCATCTGCAAACAGACCACTTTGCTTCTTCCTTTCCAATTTGGATACCTTTTATTTCTTCTTGCCTAATTCTTACCCCATACCCTATAAAATTAACTAAACATGAATCGTAGACTTAAATATAAGAGATAAAACTATAAAACTTCCAGAAGAAAACATGCAATAAAATTGTTGTGACTTGAATTAGGCAAAAGTCTCTTATATAGGGCAAAAAAGGCACAAGCCATAAAAGAAAAAAATGTGAGTTGGACTTGATCAAAACAAAAAATTTTGCTTTTTGAAAGCCACCACCAATAAGAAAATACAAGGCAAGTCACAGACCTGATGAATGTGTTTCCATAATACATTTCTGATCAAGGATTAGCATGTTTAATATAGAAAAACTTTACAGCTCACTAATTAGAAAATAAAAGCTATATTTAAAAATGGGCAAAAATTTGAACAGATACGTTTATAATAAAAGATATACCAATGGAAAATAGGGAAATGCAAATTAAAACCACAGTAATGTAACACTCATGCCCTCTAGAATGGCTCAGTTTTTTTTTTTTTTAAGACACGCCAAAAACTGGTGAGGATGTAGAAGAACAGGGTATCTCACATGTTGCTAAAGAGGAAGCCAGCAGCTTGGAGAACTAGAACTAAACATACAGTTAACTACGATCCTGAAACCTTGTTCCAGAGAAAAACTAAAACTCTTGTCCACACAAGAAGCTATATGTGAATGTTCCTAGGACTTTTATTTATAATTGACCAAAACCGCAAACAAGCTAAATGCCTCAGGATAAACAAATTGTGGCACATTCATGCCATGGAATAACTCATCAGTGAAATGGAATGAAATGCATGCAACATCATAACAGAATCTTGTAAAAAATTTTTGTTAAATGTAAAGAACCAGACATAAAAATCTATATACTGCTGGGATCTATTTATGTGGCTTTCTGGAAAAGGCAATACTGTAGGAACAGAAAACATATCAGTGGTTCCCTAGGGGAAGGAAACAACTGAAAAGCGGCACAAGGGAACTTTTGGGGTGTTGGAAATGTTCTATATCTTGACTGTGGGCATGATGACACAATTGTATATATCTGTCAAAACTCATTAAACTTTATGCTTAATAAGAGTGATTTTTATTGCATGTAAATTGTATCTCAATCAACCTGACTTAAAAATGAATTTAAAGGCAGATGAAAGGGGACTTAAGGAGTTGGGTTAGAGCAGTAAATTATAGCTAAAAATAATATGGCACTCTATATAGCTATCAAAAAGAACAAAGTAATTTGTATGTACATTTTTGAAGAATTTACTTAAGTGTATCATTAAGTTAATGAAAAACAAGGTGCATACCAAGAATGGATTATGAAGGGGCGCCTGGGTGGCTCAGTTGGTTAAGCGACTGCCTTCGGCTCGGGTCATGATCCTGGAGTCCCGGGATCGAGTCCCACATCGGGCTCCCTGCTCGGCAGGGAGTCTGCTTCTCCCTCTGACCCTCCTCCCTCTCATGCTGTCTCTCATTGTCTCTCTCTCAAATAAATAAATAAAATCTTAAAAAAAAAAGAATGGATTATGAAGAAATAAAAAATCTGAAGAGACCTAAAAACTAGTAAAAGACTGAATCAGGCATCATAAAACTTCCAGCAAAGAAAGTCCAGGACTAGATGGTTTCACTGATGAATTCTATCAAACATTTAACGAGGAGTTAACATCAATCCTCCTTAAATTCTTCCAAAAAATTGGAGAGAAGGAAAGACAAACTCCTTCTATGAGGTCAGTGTTACTCTGATACAAGGCCAGACAAAGAAACTACTGGAAAAGAAAATTAAAGACCGATATCTTTGATGAATACGCAAAAAACCTCAACAAAATCTTATCAATTGATATTCAGTAGTATATTAAATGTATTATTCACTATGACCAAGTAGAATTTATTCCTGCAGTGCAAAATGGTTCAACATATAGAAATCAACCAATGTAATACACCACGTTAACAGAATGAAGACAAAAACATAATATGATCATCTCTATTGATGCAGAAAAAACATTTGACAAAATACAATGTCCTTTTATGATAAAACATTCAACAAAAAAGAAATAGAAGGAAATGACATCAATTTAGTAAAAGTCATATATGAAAAGTCCGCAACTAACATCATACTCAATGGTAAAAGACAAAACTTTACCACTAAGGTCAGGAACAAGGCAAGGATGCTCACTTTCATCACTTCTATTAACATAATACTAGAAATCTGAACCAGAGAAATGAGGCAAGAAAAGAAATAAAAGGCATCCAAATCGGAAAGGAAGTAAAATTGTCTTTGTTCACAGATATTAGAATACACTAAAGATTACACACACACACACACACACACACACAACTGTTGGAAGTAAGAAACAAATTCAGTTAAGTTGCAGGATACAAATCAACACATAAAAATCAGTTGCATTTCTGTATCCTAACAATAAACAATTTGAAAAGGAAATTAAGAAAAAAATTTACCTTTAATAGCACTGGAAATGATCAAATACTTAGGAATAAACTTAATCAAGGAGACTAAAGATTTGTGTATTGAAAACTACAAAATATACTGCTGAAATAAATAAACACACAAATAAATGGGAAGATATTCCATGTTCATGGTTCGGAAGATTTAATACTGTTAAGATGTCAACATTATCCAAAATGATCTACAGATTTGATGCAACCTCTATAAAAATCCCAATGGTGTTTTTTTTTTGCAGAAATAGAATAATCCATTCTAATATTTATATAGAATCTCAAGGGGTCCTGACTAGCCAAAATAATCTTGAAAAGAACAAAGTTGGAGGTCTCAAACTTCCTGAATACAAAACTTATTACTAAGCTATCATAGTCAAAAACAGTATGGTATTCACATAAAGATAGACATATAGACCAATGGAATAAAATTTCAAGCCCAGAAATAAACTTTTGCATATATGGTCAAATTATTTTTTACAAGGTTGCCAAGACCACTCAATAGGAAGAGGATGATCTTTTTAACAAACGACACCGGGAAAACAGGATATCCACATACCAAAGAATGAAGTTGGATTTTTACCTTACACTACCTGCAAAATTTAACTCAAAATGAATCAAAGACTTAAATGTAAGAGCTAAAACTATAAAACCCAGAATAAAACCTGGGGAAAAGCTTCACAATATTGGATTTCTTGGACATTATACCAAAAGCACAAGTTACAAAAGTAAATATAGATAAAATGGACATCAAAATTTAAAAAAATTCATCAAAAGACATAACCAACAGAGCAAAAGGCAGCCTATGAGGTGGGAAAAATATTTGCAAATCATATACTTAAAAAGCAATTAATAATCACAATATATAGAGAACTAATAAAACTCAACAACAAAAAAACTCAATTAAAAAATGGGCAAAGGACTTGCATAGATATTTCTCTAAAGAAAATATACAAGTAGCTAGAAAGTGCATGAAAAGATGCTCAGTATTACTAATCATTACGGAAATGCAAACCAAAACCGCAATGAGATCCCACCTCATACCCAGTAGGATGGATGCTATCAAAAAACAAAACAAAACAGAAAGTAACAAGTTTTGGTGAAGATGTGGATATTTGGGAATGATTGTGCACTGTTGGTGTGAATGTAAAATGGTGCAGCCACAGTGGAAAACAATAAGGCTGTTCCTCAAAAAAATAAGAATAGAATTTACCATACGATCCAGCAATTTCACTTCTAGCTATATACCCAAAGGAATTGAAAGTGGGATGTGAAAGAGATATTTGTACTGTTCATAGCAGCATTATTCAAAATAGCCAAAAGATGGAAGCAGCCCAGCTGTCCATTGATGGATAAATGGACAAATAAAATCTGTATATACATACACTAGAATATTATTCAGCCATAAAAAGGAAGGAAATTCTGACATATGCTACACTACACCTGAACCCTGAGGACATTATGCTAAGTGAAATAAGCCAGACACAGAAAGACAAATGCTATATGACTCCCCATGTATGAGGTACCTAGTCAAATTCATACAGATAGAAAGTAAAATGGTGGTTGCCAGGGTCTGGAGGAAGGGAGGAATAAGAAATTGTTTAATAAGCAGAGAGTTTCAGTTTTGCAAGATGAAAACAGTTCTGGAGATTGCCTGCCCAACAATATGAATGTATTCAACACCACTGAACTTTACAGTTAAAAATGGTTAAGATGGTAAATTTTATGTTACGTGATTTAACCACAACTTAAAAAGTATTTAAAAGGTGAAAAATAAAAGCAAAGTGCAGAAAAACAGCTATTTGTATACACCATTTATACAAATAAATTAACTATAATTTAAAAATTGAATTAGGGCAGGATACACCTGGGTGGCTCAGTTGGTTGAGCATCAGACTCTTGATCTTGGCTCAGGTCTTGATCTCATGGTCATGAGTTTGAGCCCTGGGTTGGGCTCATGCTGGGCATGGAGCCTACTTTAAAAAAAATGAATTAGGGCTGGAGAACTGAGAATGAGAGAAAAATAGAATAATTAATTTTGTGTTTTGTTTTTACCTTTGGTGTGTTTTGGAATTTTGTCCATGAGTATATATTACCTCTACTTTGATAAAAACACTTAGAAATGTAGATTGATATAGATGGATAGGTAGACAGATGGACTGACATCAGATAGAGAAATAGATGGATAGATGCATATATAATTGGGAGGGACATATGAAATTGCTATTTGATCAATTTGACCCACGAAAAAAGGGCAACCTCATACAATTCAGTAAAATATGGAAATTAGCAAAAGAAAACAAAAGTGGCTTAATGTTTAAAATCCTTTCCAGTTTTGATTTTATGAATCCAAAAAAGATAGCTTAAGATATGTCTCAATTTAGTGTTAACAAGTTAGAAGTCTATTCAGTTTTTGATATTATAGCCCAAATTGCTTCATTTGCAATTCTGGTTGCAAGTATTGGTTTTTGTGGAGCGTTTTAGCTCATCGAATTTCTAAGATTAGAATTTAGGCCTTACTGCATAGTTTATTTACAGCACATTTATTGAGACTTAAACAATACAGACATATGTAGCATCTTAAAGAATATTTCTAGACAAGTCAACTTTGTTGATTATCATAGAGTGTTTTCCACGTACTAAATATATCAAGAGAGATAATTTGAATGTTATAGAAGTAGACTTGCCCTTTTTGGATCCACATCATTTTAAAAGAGGCAGAGCAGAAAAACCATGATTGTGAATTGGGAAGAAGCTTAGAGTGTTTGGTTCAAAAATCATTCTTTGCCCGTCATGGAGCTCATGTTCCTTAGGGAGATAATGTATAGTAATAGTTGAAGCATATAATAAATATCCTTTCTTACTAATGTATTACATTTTATTAGCTAGATCAATATTGCTGTAATTTCCACCCATTAGCATCTCATTGCTGTAAAGTACATAAAAATATTTACATTAACACTGATCAAAATTGCAACAGCGTATATTAAAATATGAATGACATATAATCAGAATTTTCTGTTTCTACTGCCTCCAGTTATTTGTGACCCCAGATATGAAGTTCAAGTTTATACTTAATAGCACAATTATGTAAATCTGTAATTCTAACACTGAATTACAGCTGGTAATGATCAATAATTATATTTATGTATGATGTGAAGTTAATACTGCCACCATAGATTAACGTAAACAACAAAATTATTTCTGCAGTCGAGAGCTAACAAATCATCATAAACAAAGAGAACTAAAACAATCTCTTCAGAGCCTAATTTCTCCAGCAGAGTAAACAGATTTTTCATTTCCAATGAATGTAAAGCCCCCAATTAGAGAGAACACAACTCTACCAAAATATCATGATGGCTGAGTGTTTCACTATACTCTTTGATTCTTATTTCAGTCTTCAGAAAAGGGACAATAACTCTGAGATATCTGATAAAGCTTTGTTGAGAAGAGCACTGGAAGAGGTGAAAGGCAGAGAAAGGCAGAAATTCCAAAAAAATACAACAAGCATTAAAAAAAAAAACAATTTGGAGAATATACACATATTTCTATACATTATAGAGTTCAGTCTTTCCAAAAAAAAAAAAAAAGTTTTGTAAACACATCAGAAAATTGTGCAGTTATTTTTTTGTCTGACCCTTTTTTTTTTGAGAGAGAGAAAGAGAGAGAGAGAGAGGCACTAGTAGGGGAGGGACAAAGGGAGAGGGAGAGAACCTTAAGCATGAGCCCAACGTGGGCTCCTGAGATCATGACCTGAGTTGAAGTCGAGTCAGACGCTCAACTGACTGAGCCATCCAGGTGCCCTAGTCTGATCCTTTCTTGAATTATAACCACATTTGGAAGAAACAAATGCTTGAAATGTTCCATATAAAAGAGACTGTAAGTTTCAATAATTATGAATTTCTGAATCTGGGAGAAGACACAGGAATCATGCTACACGTATTTGCATTGCCTAGTGCTGTGTAAATAGTGTGCACTTGATCAACACACAGGGTATAGTTCGAAGAGCCATACTGAAATACAATGAAAATAACTGAAGAACAGTTGCAATACTGCAAAACAATTATACTCCTTGCTAAGACTAAAATCAATGTCTTATTTCCTATTTCATTACTAAGGTTAAAAGAGGAGGGATTGCCTGTTGGAGGATAGGTATTTTACATCTGTTTTATTTATTCATCAATCACTTATTTTTAGCTAATGTTTATATATTGTTTCCTAAGGGCCAGGAAATGTTCTAGGCAGTTTGTATATAAGAACTTATTATTTCTCACAATCACTCTGTGAAGTAGGTACTACCAGTATCTCCATTTTACAGATGAGAAAACTGAGGCACGAGGGCATGTAAGCTCATACAGTTAATGAGTGGAGGAGGTAGGATTTACATGTGTTTTGCCTGAAACGGAAAATCATGTTCTTTGCCTCACACCACAGTGCAAAATCCAAATTATTACTATGTAGTGGAACTCTATTAAAATACTGAAAAATAAAACAAGATGAAAGCAGAGAGCAAGACAAACCATAAGAGACTCTTAATCATAGGAAACAAACTGAGGGTTGCTGGCAGGGAGCGGAGAGGGGGGATGGGGTAACTGGGTGATGGACAATAAGAAAGGCACGTGATGTGATGAGTACTGGGTGTTATATAAGACTGATAAATTACTGAACTCTACCTCTGAAACTAATAATATATGTTAATTAATTGAATTCAAATAAAAAAAGGGAAAAAACAAAGCAGTTACTGGAAAAAAAATTATCAATAATCTTTTGTAAACCTCACACTAATGACCTAGTATCTTTTCTTTTTATTATTAATTTCCACTAAAACCAGTCTCATTCCAACAAGAGGTAATGTATATCCATGGATACATAAGTTCCATGAAAAGAGCAGTCCCCTCTAAAGAGATGCATTTATGTTTAATAACTGTTAACAAACAAAATCAAGAATATATAAAAAAAGATAAGACTAACATTTGAGGGAAAAGACAAATGGAAACTAAGATTGCTGATTTGGAATTTTACTAAGACAAAAAAAATACAATTTTTAGCTTCTTAATTTCGGCCAAGCTAGATTATTAAACACCACTCCACTGCACTCCACTTCAGGATTTCTCATTTTCTGTGCTATTGACACTTTGGGGTCAAATAGTACTTTGTTTTGGAGGCCGTCCTGTGCATTGTAAGATGTATGACATGTCTCTGGTTTGTTCCCACTAGATATTAGTAGCACCTCCCCACTCAGTGGTAACCACCAAAATGTCCCTGGGGAGCTAAATCAACCCAAGTTGAGAACCACTGAATCCTAGACAAACCCTAACAACTGCATATGGTAAAATGAATTTTTAATAAATGCTTTTCAATAACCTAGAACACTTATTCAATAAAAGTCAGATATTATCTCTATCCGCAATCTACCTCAGACATGTCACATCTTGATACTATCAAGAATGAGTCTGGGAAATGAGAACTGACAACAAGAATTAGTCATTTCCATGTAACAACTTCTCATGGTGATGTTACCAGTGATGAGTGGCCTCCCTGTCTTACGGATTCTAATCTCTGACATAGCTTATTTTTCACTATATTGACTATATTGACAATATGAATAGACATCTGGAAAGAGATAGTTTCTATTCCTCCTAACTCATCGACACAACTACCTTATATATCCAAAGATTGACTATTTCTTTTTTTTTTTTTTAATATTTTATTTATTTATTTGACAGAGAGAGAACACAAGCAGGGGGAGTGGGAGAGGGAGAAGCAGGCCTCCCGCCGAGCGGGGAACCCGATGCGGGGCTTGATCCCAGGACCCCGGGACCATGACCCGAGCCGAAGGCAGCCGCTTAACCGACTGAGCCACCCAGGCGCCCAAAGATTGACTATTTCTAAGATAATAAGTTAAAGCTTTGTTTATGAATGTATTTCTGTTCTTAATTTAAATAAAGTTCTAGTGTCTTTTAAAGGTCACCATAACAAAATAACTCCATTCACTTTCACACTATAGAAACTTTTCTTGGATTGGTAGTAAGGAATTATTGGCTGATGGGCCAATTTTCCCTGAAAAATCCTAGGCACTATTATAGCAAGGGGAAAAAAAAAGCAGAGTAATTCTACCCCTCTTGCAGAAGTTCCTTGTGACATGGTGTTCTCCTCACACTGTAAATTTTCACCCAGTAATATGGGATGATAGACTTATATTTCTTACCGGTCCCTGTGGGACTTCTCAAGCAGCTTAACCAAGGATAAGCTGGTTTAGTCTCCCTTTTCTGTACAAAAATGTTTCCAAGACCATACATTTATGTGAAATTTATTACTTTGAAGAAAAAATACATATAAAACTTGTTATATGCTAGTCACTGGCCTTTGAGAGTCAAAAAATTAGCTAATTCAACTCTCACAGTGCTAGGAGGTTGGCAACTATTTTAATAATGACCTTGACCTCAAAAACAAAGAAACTGTGGCACAGAGGGTTTAAATAACTTGCCCAAGATCCACAGCTAATGAGTAGCAGAAGCAGGATTTAGACATAGGTGGTGTGGTTCCAGAGCAGGCACTCTCAGCTCTTGGCCACACTCCAGAATGTTTTGTATCATTTTTTAAAAGAGCCCATTTCTTTTCTAACTTGAAAATACCTCTACATTTATGCATAGAAAAATTTGCTATTCTTAATATTTTTATTAATACAAAGATTTCCATTTATCAGATAGCTGAGATTTTTGAGACAAAGCTCTAATCCTAAATTTGCAAAATGGAGACTGTGAGCTAGATTTGCCCAGAGGGGTGTGTGTATGTGCGTGTGTGTGTGTGTGTGCGTGTGTGTGTGTGTATGTATGTGTTGGACCAAAGTTGTTATTATTACATTATTTGCCAACATTTAAAGCTATGGGAAATTTCTCAGAAAAATATGGATATTGGGTTTTCTTGAAATAATTGGAAGATAAGAAAATAACAGATTTAGCTTTCCTACATGGCAACAATCGGTCACAGCTATGCAGCTGTCCTTTTTATATGGGACAAGCAAGCCCCAGCACTCTCTGTTATCTTGCATCTTGCCAGTCTCACTCATTATGTTTCTTGATGATCTCTGTGGAACTTTAAGACCCCTGCTCTCGTCTCTGGAAAAACTGAAAAGAAGCAAGACAGAGCTTAGTTCTCAGAGGACATAGGGCCCGGGGATGTATCATTTCTAGAATTTGAGAATAAGGTGAGATAATAGGCTTAGAAAAATGTTCAGAGATCAATGATTAAATCTGGGTTACAGATTACAATATTGCGATACTGTGTTATTAAGAAAACCCTAAATTAACCTGAGTACACTGTAAAGCTCTTATTGGCTTTATTCAACAATTCCTGAATGGGCAGCATCCAATCTAGCAGATAGAAGGGAGCTCCAAGGAGTTGTACATAATGGAAGACTTTTACAGGCAGAAGGGGGTGGGAACAAGGAAGTTGTACTAGTAAACTTAGTTGTGGCAGGGTCACTTACCTTTAGGGGACTGCAGGGGTCTATCAGGCAGATGACTTCACTAATGCTGATCAGGTAATTCCTGACTGACTAGTTTAACATTCTATTTGTGGGAGAGCTGAAAGTGTAATTAAGTCAAGTCTCAGGACCGTAATGTGGGGCTTAGCGTTAATGACTCCATTCTGGGCCTGTTGTCTTGTTTTAAACATGGTTTGTAAAAATATATGTTTGGTCATTTCAGGTGACCAAAAAATACTTCTTATATGTTCAGTCCTTGTCCACAGCTCCTGGCTCACAGCTCCCCAAACCCTTGGAATCTCCTGAGCAATAAGGGCAATGGAAACATCTTTTGTTATAGTATTTAGTTCCTGAAAATGCTTCAGGGCCACAAGGGTGAAAAGGGTAAGCTGTCATTCTTAACAAGTCCCTTTCCACCACAACGGGGTTTGTGTTAATGAAGTAACTTTTGGAAAGCACCTGAGCTGGTTGCCAGTGGAACTAATCGCCGATGGAGGGGTGGAAGTTTCTGTCCCACCCCCTCATTTACAGGAAAGGAAGAGGACGAAAGGTTGAATCATCACCAATGGCCAATGATTTAATCAATCATGCTCCTTTAATGGTCTCCATAACAACCCACAAGGAGATGGTTCAGAGTGCTTCCAAGTTGGTGGAGGTCCTGGAGAGGGCATGGAAGCTCCCTGTGCTTTCCTTATACTTCACCCTATACTTCTCTTCTATCTGGCTATAGCGGAGTTATATCCTTTTATCACAAGTAAGTAATTAGGTTTCCTGGGTTCTGTGAGCTTCTCTAGCAAATTAATCAAACCGAAGGAAGGCGTTGTGGGAAACCTGTGATTTATAGCCAGTTGGTCAGAAACATAGGTAAGAATGTGGGCTTGAGACTGCCATCTGAAATGGGTGGAGGTGAGGCGGAGTTGGGAAGAGTCTCGGAAGGTTGTGGAGGAGAGCAGTTTTGTGGGCCTAAGCCCTCACCCTATGGAATATGATGCTGTCACTAGGTAGACAGTGTCTGAATTGAGTTAAATTGTAAGACTCTCAGCTGGTGTTGAGAACTGTTTGTTGGTGTGGGAAATCCTTAACGCCCCCCCACCCCACCATGGAAATTGGGTTCCAGAACCCTATTAAATAGAAAAACCAGTAAGTCTGACCATATACAATTACCATGCCATTACCCTAGAGTAGGCACTGTATCTTCCCCTTGATAAGAAATAGGAATTAAATTAGCAAGTGTGGCATCATTGATTGTTAAGTTGGCCCAGATGTGCAGAATGGAGGTTTGTAGAAGGCTCTAATTTTGTCTTTCCACTATTGAACTTGCAAAATGTGCACTCTTTTGATGAAATTATCAATGTATTTCTCACCTTGGTATATTACCTGAGCTTCATTTTTGTCGAAGAATTATATAGAAATATAAGTATTATGTGATTTTCTTGTAAACATATATTAGAACTTACTCTCTGAATTCCATGAAAGGCGAAAATATTTAAGAATTCACTAAATAGGAGAGGAGAAGGCTATTAAAAATGTCTTTAACTTCACTTAGCTAGACACCGAAATTTCACAAAACTCAACAGTGGTTAAATAGTTTAATTTGGAATGGTGGGCAATTAAGGGAAGCAGCTGATAGCTGGGAGATTGTAAATTATCTGCAAGTGGCCGTAAGTGGTTATGTGACAAAATCTTCGTAGAACAGTTAGTGAAATGCTTTAAACCTGAATCCAAGGGCACTTGAATATATATAAAAAGTGATAATTAAGGACAAAAGGACCTGTCAGTAAAGGGGTGATTCTCTAATGACACATCTGTCTATTAGCATTGTCTCCCTGGAAAACCAGAAACTGGAAGACCTTTAGTATTACAGTAGTATCAGTTACTTCATGAATGCCATTTTTGAGGAAACATTTTTCAGTAACTTTAATGCATTATAGAAAAACTTACAGTTGCATGGATGTACTCCCAGGTACTCAGCCTCAGAAATAGTTTATATTATGGAATTTTCATTGATGGTATTTACGAATCAAGACGAGGCATTGAGGAATGACAGGTAGGCCAAGCCTATTCTGCAAGCAGCAAATCAGTTTGAGAACTAGAGATTCAAATGTGTTTAGAGAGTAAAATCAACGTGTGCAGTAAGAGAAGATGAATCAAAGCAGAATGAATGAGGAGAAAGTATTTGCGGATTGCTGATTAAAGCCATCATCAATACCCAAATGAAGAAAGCTTTGTCATTAGTTTCCAATTGGCAGGACATTTATCCTTAATGATTGTATACTTTGTGGTGTCAGCCAATATATATTATATATTCTTAAATTATCTGTTTCATAAATTCTCTATAGCTTAAGGTGTGAATTTTGTTCCTGTTCACTCATCTTCCACTGGCCATTTTAAAGTACAAAATTAACAGATTTTTTTGTTTGTTTGTTTTTTTGGAAGAAATCAAAGAGAAACTTTCCTGGGTGAATCTGCCTGGTATCTGAAGACTTTTTCTGGTGCAAAGACATAGACAACCAGGTTAGTGGCATCCCAGATAAGGAGGTAAATAAAAAATAGGACTGACTGGGTAGAGTTCCAGGGCCTGGGTGGGACAGAGAGAATAGTGGTTCAGAGATTGGAGGTCTTTGCCATGGCCCCAGATCAAGAAGATGATGAAAAAGTACTCCTCAAGTTGTATTTTAATAGTCAATATTTGAAAAAACTCAGAACGAAGTTAGGTGGTCCAAACCCAGGTCATCAATCTAAGGTCTACTGGGAGAGAGGAAGATTAGGCACTACATGTATTATCTATTGCTGCACAGCAAGCCAGCCCCAAATTCTGTGGCTTGAAACCATAACAATTTACTATCCATCATGAGTTTGGGCAATTTCTTGGCTGATTTTCCCTCTTGGTTTCTCATGTGATTACCTTTTACTAGAGAATCTGCTAAGCTGGATTATCCAAGATGGCAGGTGGTGCACAGCATTAGCTAGGGAACCTCAGTTCTTCATGGACTGTTACCTTCCACGTGTCTAAATTGACTCCTTACCTGGCAGTCTCAGGGCAACATTGCCAGAGGTTAAAGGCTGAAGGGGCAGAGTATCTTGAGGCCCAGAGTCCATTACTTGTACAACTTTAATTTAGTCACATTTAATTAATTAATTAATTAATTAATGCAAGTCCTAAGACTGCCTCAAATTCAAAGGGTGGGGATATAGGCCCTATTTCCTTATGGGAGGAGTTGAAAAGGATCTGGACATGGAATAGAGGCATTGAATCAATGGTGGGCTTGAAAACCAGGGACCCAGGAAAATTTCTCTTGAGTTAGAGAATGAAGAAGTCAAGAATAATTTTCAAGGCAAAATGTGAGTGCCCATAGTAAATGTTGAAGTGTTACTCCTGTGCTTACTTACTAGTGTTTTGGGTATGTTTAAAGATATTTAGAGGAAGTGAACACCTACAGAATGTGGCTTAAGCAGGGATTTCTCTGTGGTAGCCTGGTAACTTAATTATATATTTATACATTTGGTTGGGAAAATTATGTCTTCATGTCTTTCATTATAACAGTATAACAAAGTTTTAAGTGTTTTGGCTACAAAATAACTTTTCATTCATACTGGGTTTTATGTCCTAAAGGTATATGAATGGTGGTGTTTCCTACCATACACTGTTAATACACTTTTCATTGAAAAATGATACTGTAATAGCATTCTAACGTGACAGATGGTAGCAACACTTGTGGTGAGCATAGCATCCCATACAGAGAAGTTGAATCACTATGTTGTGCACCTGAAACTAATGTAACATTGTGTGTCAACTATACTCAAAATTAAAAAAAAATGCAGAAGGATTGTTTTCTCATGGTCAGAAGAAGACATTTATCTATGGGTCTCAGAACCTCAGGGAATTTTTTCTTCTATCTTGGAATTGTAGGTTATGTGATTTCTCTTTTCTAGTTGCTACTCAGTGGTACAGAAAGCAGAAGACCCAATATTACTCAGATGGTGACGTCAATAAAAGAATCTTAGGTCTAAGCCTTTCTCATTGTAAGCTTGTTTTAAGGACAGCTGTGTATAACCGCATGTATTGAGGAATGCCTGGTTTGTTATTTTGTGTTGTCCACAACCTATTAGGTTTATCCATACATTAATCATAAGATTATGTTTTAATGATCCAATATCCTCAGTTACACAGAGCCCTGAATGTGTTTAACAAATAAAGTAATAATCTGAATTCACTCTTTAAATGTCTAGTGTAGTCATAGAGTGGTCTAGGTATTTAACCCAATGAGATCTTGACTTATTTTAGTTTTAATCTTCATTTGACTTCCTAATCATGGCAGATAATAGATCTAAATTACCTTCTTTAAATTAGATGAGAAAGATATGATTAAATTGAACTTTCGACCAAAGTATCATTTTTCACTTACTCAAGAAACAGCATGAACGATGCCTATATTTCCACTCGTGTTAAATTCTAAGTTTCCCTCCACTGTGCAAAGGTGAGCTTTATTTCTTTTTTTGCATTTCTTGGAACAGCAAGTACACACCACTTCCCATATTTAGCATGCATTTATATCACATTTAGGTTTGACTGCGTATTACATTTCTCCTAAATAACAGTAGGCTAAAATGTTAGTTTTTCTCTAGTGCTTAAAATAAGGTAGGCAGAACAGGGCTGATCTGGCAGCCCCCAAAGCTACTTCAGGTAACAAGTTCCTTTTTTTTTTTTTTATTCTTATGTTAATCCCCATACATTACATCATTAGTTTTAGATGAAGTGTTCCATGATTCATTGTTTGTGCATAACACCCAGTGCTCCATGCAGAATGTGCCCTCCTCAATACCCACCACCAGGCTAACCCATCCTCCCACCCCCCTCCCCTCTAGAACCCTGTTTGTTTTTCAGAGTCCATCGTCTCTCATGGTTCGTCTACCCCTCCGATTTCCCCCGCTTCATTCTTCCCCTCCTGCTACCTTCTTCTTCTTCTTTTTTTTCTTAACATATATTGCATTATTTGTTTCAGAGGTACAGATCTGAGATTCAACAGTCTTGCACAATTCACAGCGCTTACCAGAGCATATACCCTCCCCAGTGTCTATCACCCAGTCACCCCATCCCTCCCACCCCAACCCCTACTCAAGCAACCCTCAGTTTGTTTCCTGCAATTAAGAATTCCTCATATCAGTGAGATCATATGATACATGTATTTCTGTTTGGCTTATTTCACTCAAGTAATAACCTCCAGTTCCATCCACGTCGTTGTAAATGGCAAGATCTCATTCCTTTTGATAGCTGCATAATATTCCATTGTATATATATACCACCTCTTCTTTATCCATTCATCTGCCGATGGACATCTTGGCTCTTTCCACAGTTTGGCTATTGTGGACATTGCTGCTATAAACATCGGGGTGCACGTACCCTTTCGGATCCCTACTTTTGTATCTTTGGGGTAAATACCCAGTAGTGCAATTGCTGGATCATAGGGTAGCTCTATTTTCAACTTTTTGAGGAACCTCCATACTGTTTTCCAGAGTGGCTGCACCAGCTTGCATTCCCACCAACAGTGTAGGAGGGTTCCCCTTTCTCCGCATCCCCGCCAACATCTGTCGTTTCCTGACTTGTTAATTTTAGCCATTCTGACTGGTGTGAGGTGGTATCTCACTGAGGTTTTGATTTGGATTTCCCTGATGCCGAGCGATATTGAGCACTTTTTCATGTGTCTGTTGGCCATTTGGATGTCTTCTTTGGAAAAATGTCTGTTCATGTCTTCTGCCCATTTCTTGATTGGATTCTTTGTTCTTTGGGTGTTGAGTTTGATGAGTTCTTTATAGATTTTGGATACTAGCCCTTTATCTGATATGTCATTTGCAAATATCTTCTCCCATTCTGTCGGTTGTCTTTTGGTTTTGTTGACTGTTTCCTTTGCTTTGCAAAAGCTTTTTATCTTGATGAAGTCCCAAGAGTTCATTTTTGCCCTTGCTTCCCTTGCCTTTGGCGATGTTTCTAGGAAGAAGTTGCTTCGGCTGAGGTCAAAGAGGTTGCTGCCTGTGTTCTCCTTTAGGATTTGGATGGACTCCTGTCTCACATTGAGGTCTTTCAACCATTTGGAGTCTATTTTTGTGTGTGGTGTAAGGAAATGGTCCAGTTTCATTCTTCTGCATGTGGCTGTCCAATTTTCCCAACACCATTTGTTGAAGAGACTGTCTTTGTTCCATTGGACATTCTTTCCTGCTTTGTCAAAGATGAGTTGACCATAGAGTTGAGGGTCCATTTCTGGGCTCTCTATTCTGTTCCATTGATCTATGGGTCTGTTTTTGTGCCAGTACCATGCTGTCTTGATGATGACAGCTTTGTAATAGAGCTGGAAGTCCGGAATTGTGATGCCGCCGGCTTTGCTTTTCTTTTTCAACATTCCTCTGGCTATGCGGGGTCTTTTCTGGTTCCATACAAATTTTAGGATTATTTGTTCCATTTCTTTGAAAAAAGTGGATGGTATTTTGATGGGGATTGCATTGAATGTGTAGATTGCTCTAGGTAGCATTGACATCTTCACAATATTTGTTCTTCCAATCCATGAGCATGGAACGTTTTTCCATTTCTTTGTGTCTTCCTCAATTTCTTTCATGAGTATTTTATAGTTTTCTGAGTAAAGATCCTTTGTCTCTTTGGTTAGATTTATTCCTAGCTATCTTATGGTTTTGGGTGCAATTGTAAATGGGATTGACTCCTTAATTTCTCTTTCTTCTGTCTTGTTGTTGGTGTATAGGAATGCCACTGACTTCTGTGCATTGATTTTATATCCTGCCACTTTACTGAATTCCTGTATGAGTTCTAGCAGTTTTGGGGTGGAGTCTTTTGGGTTTTCCACATAAAGTATCATATCATCTGCAAAGAGTGAGAGTTTGACTTCTTCCTTGCCAATTTGGATGCCTTTGATTTCTTTTTGTTGTCTGATTGCTGTGGCTAGGACTTCCAATACTATGTTGAATAGCAGTGGTGATAGTGGACATCCCTGCCGCGTTCCTGACCTTAGGGGGAAAGCTCTCAGTTTTTCCCATTGAGAATGATATTCGCTGTAGGTTTTTCATAGATGGCTTTTATGATATTGAGGTATGTACCCTCGATCCCTATACTCTGAAGAGTTTTGATCAAGAAAGGATGCTGTACTTTGTCAAAAGCTTTTTCTGCATCTATTGAGAGGATCATATGATTCTTGTTCTTTCTTTTGTTAATGTATTGTATCACATTGATTGATTTGCGGATGTTGAACCAACCTCGCAGCCCAGGGATAAATCCCACTTGGTCATGGTGAATAATCCTTTTAATGTACTGTTGGATCCTATTGGCTAGTATTTTGGTGAGAATTTTTGCATCCATGTTCATCAGGGATATTGGTCTGTAATTCTCCTTTTTGATGGGGTCTTTGTCTGGTTTTGGGATCAAGGTAATGCTGGCCTCATAAAATGAGTTGGGAAGTTTTCCTTCCATTTCTATTTTTTGGAACAGTTTCAGAAGAATAGGTATTAATTCTTCTTGAAATGTTTGGTAGAATTCCCCTGGGAAGCCATCTGGCCCTGGGCTTTTGTTTTTTGGGAGATTTTTGATGACTGCTTCAATTTCCTTAGTGGTTATAGGTCTGTTCAGGTTTTCTATTTCATCCTGGTTCAGTTTTGGTAGTTGATACATCTCTAGGAATGCCTCCATTTCTTCCAGGTTATCTAATTTGCTGGCATAGAGTTGCTCATAATATGTTCTTATAATTGTTTGTATTTCTTTGGTGTTGGTTGTGATCTCTCCTCTTTCATTCATGATTTTGTTGATTGGGTCATTTCTCTTCTCTTTTTGATAAGTCTGGCCAGGGGTTTATCAATCTTGTTACTTCTTTCAAAGAACCAGCTCCTAGTTTCGTTGATCTGTTCTACTCCTCTTTTGGTTTCTATTTCATTGATTTCTGCTCTGATCTTTATTATTTCTCTTCTCCTGCTGGGTTTAGGCTTTATTTGCTGTTCTTTCCCCAGCTCCTTTAGGTGTAGGGTTAGGTTGTGTACTTGAGACCTTTCTTGTTTCTTGAGAAAGGCTTGTATTGCTATATACTTTCCTCTTAGGACTGCCTTTGCTGCATCCCAAAGATTTTGAATAGTTGTGTTTTCATTTTCATTGGTTTCCATGTATTTTTTTAATTCTTCTTTAATTTCCTGGTTGACCCATTCATTCTTCAGTAGGATGCTCTTTAGCCTCCATGTATTTGAGTTCTTTCCGACTTTCCTCCTGTGATTGAGTTCTAGTTTCAAAGCATTGTGGTCTGAAAATAGGCAGGGAATGATCCCAATCTTTTGATACCGGTTGAGACCTGATTTATGACCTAGGATGTGATCTACTCTGGAGAATGTTCCATGGGCACTAGAGAAGAATGTGTATTCCGTTGCTTTGGGATGGAATGTTCTGAATATGTCTGTGAAGTCCATTTGGTCCAGTGTGTCATTTAAAGTCTTTATTTCCTTGTTGATCTTTTGCTTAGACGATCTGTCCATTTCAGTGAGGGGGGTGTTAAAGTCCCCCACTATTATTTTATTATTGTCGATGTGTTTCTTTGCTTTTGTTATTAATTGCCTAATATAATTGGCTGCTCCCATGTTAGGGGCATAGATATTTACAATTGTTAGATCTTCTTGTTGGATAGATCCTTTAAGTAGGATATAATGTCCTTCCTCATCTCTTATTACAGTCTTTGGTTTAAAATCTAATTTGTCTGATATAAGGATTGCCACCCCAGCTTTCTTTTGGTGTCCATTAGCATGGTAAATGGTTTTCCACCCCCTCACTTTCAATCTGGGGGTGTCTTTAGTTCTAAAATGAGTCTCTTGCAGACAGCATATCGATGGGTCTTGTTTTTTAATCCAGTCTGATAGCCTGTGTCTTTTGATTGGGGCATTTAGCCCATTTACATTCAGGGTAACTATTGAAAGATAGGAATTTAGTTCCATTGTATTGCCTGTAAGGTGACTGTTACCGTATATTGTCTTGTGTTCCTTTCTGGTCTATGTTGCTTTTAGGGTCTCTCTTTGCTTAGAGGACCCCTTTCAAGATTTCCTGTAGGGCTGGTTTTGTGTTTGCAAATTCCTTTAGTTTTTGTTTGTCCTGGAAGCTTTTTATCTCTCCTTCAATTTTCAATGACAGCCTAGCTGGATAGAGTATTCTTGGCTGCATATTTTTCTCATTTAGTGCTCTGAATATATCCTGCCAGTCCTTTCTGGCCTGCCAGGTCTCTGTGGATAGGTCTGTTGCCAATCTAATGTTTCTACCCTTGTAGGTTACATATCTCTTCTCCCGAGCTGCTTTCAGGATTTTCTCTTTGTCTATGAGACTCGTAAGTTTTACTATTAGATGTCGGGGTGTTGACCTATTTTTATTGATTTTGAGAGGGGTTCTCTGTGCTTCCTGGATTTTCATGCCTGTTTCCTTCCCCAAATTAGGGAAGTTCTCTGCTATAATTTGCTCCATTATACCTTCTGCCCCTCTCTCTCTTTCTTCTTCTTCTGGGATCCCAATTATTCTAATGTTGTTTCGTCTTATGGTATCGCTTCTCTCTCGAATTCTGCCCTCGTGATCCAGTAGTTGTTTATCTCTCTTTTTCTCAGCTTCTTTATTTTCCATCATTTCATCTTCTATATTACTGATTCTCTCTTCTGCCTCATTTATTCTAGCAGTTAGCGCCCCCATTTTTGATTGCACCTCATTAATAGCCTTTTTGATTTCTACTTGGTTGGATTTTAGTTCTTTTACTTCTCCAGAAAGGGTTTCTCTAATAACTTCCATATTTTTTTCAAGCCCAGCTAGTATCTTTAAAGTGATGATTCTGAACTCTAGATCTGACATCGTACTAATGTCCGTATTGAGTAGGTCCCTGGCAGTCGGTACTACCTCTTGTTCTTTTTGTTGAGGTGATTTTTTCCGTCTTGTCATTTTGTGCAGAGGAGAATAGATTAATGAGAGAACAAAATGCTAGCAGAGTAACAACGTCCCCAGAAAATATACTCTAAACAAATCAGAAAAGACCTGAAGCAGTGGGAAAAGAAAGGGAAAGAGAGAAAAAAGAAAAAGAAAAAGATAAAGATAAAAACAAAAACAAACAAAACAAAACAACAACAACAAAAAACCAGAATGTGATCAAATATGATCAGGCTGGTATATAGATCAGTGCCACACACTAGATTTTGGGTGTATTTTGGTCTGTTAGAAGAAAGTGCCTCCCAAAATTTTAAAGAAAGAAAAACTTATATATGTACAAAAATAAGGGTTGATATGATGAAGGGATGGAATATGACTGTAAAGATGGAAATTATAAAAAAATTTATAAAAGGAATTGATAAGAAGTTGTTTGAAAAAGAAGAGGATTTAAAAAAAAGACAAAAGAAAAAAAAGAAAGAAAAAAAAAGGTAGAGGATGTGATCAGGCAGGGGAATAGAAAACACCATATACCAGAGATTTAGGGTATATTTTAATCTGTTAGAAGAAACTATCTCAAAATTTTAAAGACAGAACAACTTATATATATAAGCCAAAAATATGCGTAACTACTATGAAGGGATAGAATATGACTCTAAAAGTGAAAAATAAAAATGTCTTTTTTTTAAAAAAGGGATTGATAAGATGTTGGTTGAAAAAGGGAAAAAGAAAAATTCAAAAAGAAACAAAAAGAAAAAAAGACAGTTAAAAAAAAATTAACTTTGAAAGACTAAAGAATCATGGTAAAAAAGCCACGGATTCTATGTGCATTATTCCCCTAGCGCTGGAGTTCTGCCGTTCTCATTGATGGGTAAACTTGGTCTTGGCTGGCTGTTCTCGCTGATCTTCTGGGGAGGGGCCTGTTGCCGTGGTTTCCAAATGTCTTTGCTGGAGGCAGAATTGCCCCGCCCTTGCCCCCTCCCGGCTAAGTAATCTGCTCGGGTTTGCTCTCCGGGGCTTTTGTTCCCTGCGAGCTTTCCGTACAGCTTTGGAGGCGGAGAGTGAAAATGGCGGCCTCCCAATCTCCGCCCCAGAGGAGCCGAGAACTTGGGGCCCCGCTCCTCAGTGAGCCCCCAGAGAAAAGCCATCAGTCACTCCCGTCTCCCTGGTCTCCGGCCGCACTCCGTGCTCACCCGGCCTGTGACCGCGCATTTCTATCTCTGGCACCCGACCCCAGTGGAGTCTCCAAACCCAGCAGATCCCTGCGGTGCGCTCCCGCGCGGCTCCTCCCGGGGGAGGAAGGTGAGTCTCCCCGGATCTGCCGCTTGTTGGGTCCCTGCTGGAGGAGCAGTGGCCCGACTGCCCCGGATCACAGTTTATGGCAACCCGGAGCTGAGAGCCCGCGCCTGGGCTCCGCCTCTGCAGCCGGCTTCCCTGCTCCGTTACCTGGGAGCTCTGCCACACTCAGGCACCCCCGGTCTTTCTGTGACCCCGAGGGTCCTGAGACCACACTGTCCCGGAGGGTTCCACCCCCCGCTTAGCCACCAGAGTGACGTCCCTCGGCGGAGCAGACTTTTAAAAGTTCCGATTTTGTGCTCCGCGGCTCTATCACTTGCCAGAAGCGGCCGACGGAGGCCCCTCCCCCGCCGTCTATCCTCCCGAATATCGCCTCAGATTCACTTCTCCGCACGTCCTACCTTCCAGAAAGTGGTCGCTTTTCTGATGAGAGAGTTGTTGCTCTTCTTCTCTTCGATCTCCTGTTGAGTTTGTAGGTGTTCAGAATGGTTTGATCCCTATCCAGCTGAATTCCTGAGAGGAGACGAAATCCAGGTCTCCTACTCCTCTGCCATCTTGCTCCGCCCCCCAGGTAACAAGTTCCTTTTAGATCATCTTTCTGTCATTCCTAAGGTGAGCCCATAGAACCCAGGGTGGTTAGTGGAAATCCAATTGTCATATGTATGTTCTAGAAAGAGGGAGAAGGGAAGAGGGGATAAAAGATAACTCCCTCTTTAAGTATGTAATACTTTACCTTACTGACTCAATCTTACTCAAATATATACACCTGCCAAGAAAGCTGGGAAATGTAGTCTTTTAGCTGGGTACATGGCAACCCATCAATAATTAGGATTCTATTGTTAACAAAGAAGAAGAGGATGGATACTGAGAAGTAACCACCAGTTTTTTCCACAGTACTTAGTAAGAATTAATTGAATTGAATTGAATAGAGATCATAGAGATTTCTGATATGTGCTTTAAGAATCACTACTTGACAAGGTGTTGGAAATCACCTAACTTATTATTTGGTGCTTCATGCCATTTAAAGTATAACCTGAATTTAGATTACCAGAAGATGCTGTAACCTCTTAAAGTATGAATCTATTTATCTATTTATCTATAATCTATAATTTATCTATTTATCTATAATCTATTTATCTTCAATTTCTGTGCTGAAGGCAACAGCTGCATCTTACCAATGAACCCCCATCTGATAGAAACATGTGTCTGATTTCTATTTTAGTCTTGGCATGGTAACTGTGAAAGACTTTGGTTGGCACTTAGTTATATTGCTAATATGTCACCGACTATTATTGCTACTGAACCAGCTTTTCTGTCACATCCCTTATCATGTAGCATATCTATAACCCTCATAAGTAAGCTAGATTTCAATCAACTCTTTTATACAAATATACATCTTAATTCTGTCTCTAAACATGCACACTCCCACTGCCTTGTTCATTTCACATTTTGTCTTCTATTTTCACTTAAATTCTAATACCATTATTTAAAAATTGTCAAACACTCAAGAAAGACTGAAAAGAAGGAAAGCAACTAGAAAATTATCCAGTTGGCAGCACTGTGTAAAAATGATAAAACTGTATATGTGTATTACTTTAAACACAAGAGATGATTATTTTGCTTGCTTTCTTTTGGTTTCTTAGAACATTAAATCTTAAAATTGGTATCTACTCAAAAATTTGTTCTATACTCCCTTTAGTAAAAGCATTGTCAATATCCTGAAATCAGAGTTTTAGGAGGTTTAAATTGTTTGTTTTTTTTTTTAAACCAAATGTCCTTCACAATCTTCTGCTGTGTCTAAAATGCCACTGATATCATTTTGTATGTCCCTAATTTCAGGTATTTTATTTTTCAGTTAGGAGATTTCCATTTGATTCTCTTTAAAGGTTTAGTTTAGTGTTAAAATTTTTTGTTCATTTCCCTCCTTCTCATAAATATATTTATCATCATTATTTTATAATCTGTTAAATCTAATAATTAGGTGATCTGAGAACCCTTTTTTGTTGTTGTGGGTTTCCCCCCCCTTTTGGTTTTTAGGCATGCAGATCTGTCTTTAGCATGCCAAGTAACTTTTGATTAAATGTCAGATAGTATACATAAAAATCATGGGGGCTGTTGTTATCTTCGGAGATTAGAGAGAGTTCACTGTTTTCTTTGGTAGACGAAAGGAACTAAAGTTGATCACCCAAATAAATGGAGACTGCTGCTTTGACGCTGTGTGGCAGTGGTGATGTGGCTTGGCCTTCCCAGGTTCACCTTGGACCTCTAGAGTCTCCAGTTGAGTAGATGGGGAAGATTTAGGGGCCCCATTCTCTTGGCAGGTCTCATACTCTAATTTTTATTTTCTGAGGCTGGTGTACACCTCCATCTACTTTTCAGATATTGTACACTTTAGCTTTTAACCTTTCATCTGCACAGTCCCTGAATGTGGCCATTCCTTTGAGGTAAAACCCATTCATGCACTTGAACTTCCTTTCTGAATACATATCACAAGGTCTTTTGGTATTTCTTTTCCCCAGGAGGAACACTCTATTAGTCTAAACCTCCAATTCTCAGGCTCCTGGTCAAGCCTAGGATTGGCAAATGCCTCAGGTAAAAGCAGCAGCCAAGGTCAGCTTACGCTCTGGAGAGGCTCCCCTCTCTGGAGTTTTAGACCCTTCAGTCCTTGGTGCCTCAGCAGTTCTCCAGTGTCTTCGAACAGATGATTTGCATGTTTTATCATGTTTTCTCTGAATTGTTCTCTGCAAGAGTTTTGGACTGCCAAAAACTACTCCATTCCATCTGGTAGATTGATTGATTGATTGATTGATTGATTGATTTACTATTTGCTTACTTTATCTTTTTTTTTTTTTAAAGATTTTATTTATTTATTTGAGAGAGAGAGAAGGAGAGGGAGAGAACACATGAGAGGGGATAGGGTCAGAGGACGAAGCAGACTCCCTGCCGAGCAGGGAGCCCGATGCGGGACTCCATCCAGGGACTCCAGGATCATGACCTGAGCCGAAGGCAGTCGCTTAACCAACTGAGCCACCCAGGTGCCCTGCTTACTTTATCTTAAATAGTATACCATATGGACACGTTGGAAATTTACCTCTCTACCTCTGTAATCTGTTAATGACAGACTAAAATATCAATGGTCTGAATGTATACTTGTATATAGGGAGGTATATTACTTCACAAATGAAAACATAAAACTAAAATTATGTCACCAAATACATAATCTTAATAAAATGCTTTCAAAATTCTTAAACTTTATTAAATCTGTGTATTATATGATGTCTTTAAAATGAGCACTTCAATCTCAAAAGTATATTTATGCATTCAGAAGAATTTTCCAAAATATTTGAAATGTTTATCTGACAGAATTTTTTTTATGTGCTTTGTTTCCCCCCCTAATATCTAATGACATCTTATTTTTTTAAAGTTTATCCGATTAACATATAACCTTTACACTTATATAATAAAGTAGATTCTTGGAAATTGATAGATCTAAATTTTCTAATTTCTATCTATAGCTTTTTCTCTTTGAGAAATCTCATCTATGCCTATTAATTCAAGCACAGGTTATACAGTAGAGATGACTTTCAGCCCAGACAACTCTTTTGGGCTCCAAAT
This sequence comes from Neomonachus schauinslandi, assembly GCF_002201575.2. Taxonomy (NCBI): domain Eukaryota; kingdom Metazoa; phylum Chordata; class Mammalia; order Carnivora; family Phocidae; genus Neomonachus; species Neomonachus schauinslandi. Next base: position 68,526,868 of record NC_058409.1, on the reverse strand, counting down.
TTGTACATAGAAAAGTCACCAAGTTATTGTGACTTAAATGTCACATGGATATGTCGGACTCAACTTGCTGAAACTTTATTTCTACCCCATGACTCCCACTGTACCTGACATTTGGCAAGCACATACTATATATTGACTGATTGATTGAATGACATCCCCCACCCATCTCCAATCAAGATCTTCTTTATTCCTTACCTTGGTGAACCCAAGAAAACCAACCACCCCTTGTAATTATCCCAGGTTCCACATACCACTTTCTATTACTTATTTAAGAAGAAAATATCTCTCCTTTTTTTATTTGTTTCTTCTAATTTCTTTTTCCATAAGAGGTGTTCTCAAATACCTAAAACTACTTGCCTTTCCCTATCTATTAAGAATAAAACACACAAAAAATTCTAACTGTAAGTTCAGTATCTCTTGCCAGGGCTTATTGAGTGATTGATTTCATACCAGGATATTGGGGAGGAGACCTGTCAGTTATATTGGAGAAACCCTCAAATATCAGCCTTACTTCACAGGTCATTCAGTTTCATCAGAAAAGAGTCCTTAGTGCTTTTTTTTTCTGGGAGCAATAGACCTGTAGACTTGATTGAATATGTTCTGGGAGTGATTTTTCTATCTCTGTCTCTGTGTGTGTGTGTGTGTGTTGGGGATGGGGGTGAGTTCACCATTAAGTATATAAACTTTTATTTAATATATTTCAATATTTAAGTTAGCCTCACCCTTTGCTGTTTATTTTTATTTTATTTTTTAAAATTATGTTCAACATAGTACTAGAAGTCCTAGCCTCAGCAATCAGACAACAAAAAGAAATAAAAGGCATTCAAATTAGCAAAGAAGAAGTCAAAATCTCTCTCTTCCCTTTGCTGTTTCTGATGTCCGTAAATCCACAGACTGTTTGAATTTCTCCAAATTATAAATCTCCAGGCTCTGTCACATGGAGAAGAGGCAACTAACTGACCTTGCTAGTTGGTGAAGTCCTCAGTAGGTTTTTCATGTTCCTATAATACCCTGTGCACAACTCTGTTACAACTATCATATTACATTATACTATGATAGATGTTTGTCTAGCTCTTTGCTTTCTGACTATGGATTCCTTGAAACCAGACTATTAGCACAAAGATAGTATTTTTTTTTTTAAGATTTTATTTATTTATTTATTTGAGAGAGAGAATGAGAGAGAGAGAGCACATGAGAGGGGGGAGGGTCAGAGGGAGAAGCAGACTCCCTGCCGAGCAGGGAGCCCGATGCAGGACTCGATCCCGGGACTCCAGGATCATGACCTGAGCCGAAGGCAGTCGCTTAACCAACTGAGCCACCCAGGCGCCCCTAGCACAAAGATAGTATTTAATGAGTACTTGAGATGATGAAATGATTGGAGATATATATATAATTTATTATTATATGTATTTATTTATTTCTTGATTTTTTTAGACAAAACTTCTTCAACAAATGTTTATGAGTAAGTGTAATGCATGGTTTTAAGGAGTGCCGATATATCAGTCAACAAAACAGAAAATGACCAGTGCCTTCTGAAACTTAGAGTCTAGTGATGAGAGAAAAAAGAAATTAAAAACAAATGTAAGGAATATGTAAGGTATATAAATGAATTAGAAGTTGATAAGTGCCATGAAAATAAAGACAAATTAGAGCAGGCTGAGAGGAATGGGAGTGTTGGAAGAAGTTCAGTTTGTGGTATTAAAGTTGTTTCTTAGGCAATGTTGGTGAGACTAGAGGAAAGACTTGGAAGAAAAGTATGAGCTAAGTGAATATCTGCAGGAAGAATGGTCCAGATAAAGAAAAACAAAGAACTAGAGCAATGGCCCCGAAGGAGAAGAGTTCAGTGTGGCTAGAGTGGAGTGAGCAGGAAAGGGGGAGAGTATGGAAGATATGATAACAGAGGAGCAGGCCCCAGCTCATGTTGGGATTTTTAGGCCATCGCAAGGATCTTGGCTTTTACTTTAGGTGAAATGGTGAATCATTGATGAATGTTGACAATGACATGACATGATCGCAATTACATCTTGTAGCATTGCCCTGTTTGTTATAGTAAGAATGGATTGTAGGAGGGAAGAGTGGACACAGGGAGATCTGATAGAGAAGTACAGCAGTAGTGATGAGAGAAGATGGTGGTTCTGAACAGGATGGTAGCAGGCGAAGTGAGCAGTGGTTAGATCTTAGATATTTGAAGGTGAAGCTGATGAGATTTGCAGATGGATTAAACATGGCTTTTGGCCTGAATAACTGAAGGATAAATCTCTCATAAACTGGGGGACAAAAGGTAGGACTGATCTGGGAAGAGAAGATCAGATTTGGACATATATTGGATTTGTCTATTAGACAATTTCCATGGCTATGTCAGGTCATCAAATCAGGAGAGAGATTTAAATTGGAAACATACATCTGAGAGTTTAAGCATACAGATGCTATTTGAAGCCATAGGACTAAACGAGATCATCAAGGAATGGGGCAATGATAGAAAAGAGAAGATCAGGGAATGTGTTCTGGGGAACTTTCAAATGAATAGGCCTGGAAGAAGAGGAAGAACAGAAAAGGAGGCATTCATCAGGTAGGAGGAAAACCAAGAGACTGTGACCTAGGAACCAGGTAAAGGAAGTGTCTCAAGGAAGAGGGAATAATCAACTCTGTTGATTGCTGTTAAGTCAAACAGGGCAGGAACTTGGAATTGATCAATGGATTTACAATTAGGAAATCATGATCGAAGAGCAGAATTTGGTGGCAGTGGGCATGGCATGGTGGTGATCTAGACTACGGTGAATTTAATAGAGAATGGGAGGAGAGGAATTAGACATAGAAAAGTCTGTTGAGGGTTTTTGCTGAAAAGGGAACAATAAAGAAAAAAAAAGTTTGTCTAAACATGTGAGAAATAATATTATAAGAATCAGCATATTATTTCCCATATAATGATGGGAAAGGTCCAGCAAAGAGTGAATCATTGATATTATAGGAGAAAGTGAGGGGCATAATTCCTGGGGCTATGCCCATGAGGAGGGGAGAAAGATGGGAACTGGTGTGAAAGTCAGACTTTAATTGAGAAAAGAGCCTGAAAATGGCATGAGTCACACCAGGCAGGAAGGCAGAGTATGTGATCACAGGTACTGGTAATGTGGAGAGTGGATTCTTCGGAGGTTCTTTTCTGATTGCTTCATTTTTTTCAGTGAAGGAAAAAAAAATTATCCCTTGAGAGTATGGATAAGGGAGAGGGTGTTGAGGTTCGAAGAATGAGAAGACATGAAATATTTGTGCAGGAGAATAGAAGTGTAAATGTACTGGAGACATAGTTAATGATTACATGATATCATTAAGGGCCCACTATAGACAATAAACAGGAATATGAGACCAGTCAGCATGATGGAGTATTATTCTCTAGCCAGATTTTGCTGTATAGCTGTGGGATTTAACCAAAATCAAGAGAGGGGCAAAAGAATTAAAGATATATGTAGGGAAATGTTTATAGTGTTTGACTATGGAGATTTTTTTGTTTTTCTTGTTTTAATTCCTGCTTAAATTTAAAGAAATCAAACAGAATTCTTATTTTTGTAAACCAAGATAGTATTTCCTGGAAATAGAATGATAATAATAATGGGTTCATTAATATTAACATACCAAAGGGGTGCCTGAGTGGCTCAGTCAGTTTGCCTTTGGCTCAGGTCATGATCTCAGGGTCCTGGGATTGAGCCCCGCATTGGGCTCCCTGCTCAGTGGGGAGTCTGCTTCTCCTCCCTCTGCCCCTCCCCCTGCTTGTGCTCTCTCTCTCTCTCTCTCAAACAAATAAATAAAATCTTTAAAAATTAATAATAATATACCAAAGAAAAACCCAATTTGAGTATTTAAAGTTTAAATGTATCTTTGAAATTTCTTCATCTCTTTTTTAGAACTTCAATGAGATGTCACTACTAATATTTCAGCAATTGACTATTTTGTGTATATTCTCTAAATGGGAGCATTATTAACTACCATAGCAGTAAAGCAATGATGTTAAAAAACAAGATCTGTGACTGTCCAATCATTTGAAGCATCTCTTCTGGAGCAGATAATTAAGGAAACCACTGGTATAAGAGAGAATAATGGATAACACACAGAAAAGCATTGAATTTACTTCCAAATCTCATTTTCAAAATTGTTATTAGAACTGTATATCTGTACAGTTGACCCTCAAACAACATGAGTTTGAACTGCATGAGTCCACTTACGTGGATTTTTTTTTCAATAAATATCATGCAGTACTGTAAATGTATTTTCACTACCTTATGATTTTCTCAGTATCAGTGCCCCTAACCCTTGCATTATTCAAAGGTCAACTGTATCCTTTATTTAGCTGACCATTGAAATTATGCTAAAAATCTAGAAAAAAATGAAAACTGCATATTCACTGAAGTAAGACATCTTTTTAATAAGTACAAAATAGTCTTTAAGTGATCCTGGTTCTAGAAGAGGCAATGCAAATTAATGTGTATATTCTTTTTGCCAATGTTTTTATGTTGTCTGCGCAGTATGGCCCATTATTTGACATAAAACATGTAATTGATCTTTATAACATGGTACTTAATTGCTTCTTTCCTATATGATTAGTTAGAAACTTTTTCCCTCTAAGTTAGCATTCTCATTGGCACTAAAAGAAGTCTATTTCAAAATAATTCTATTGAAAGGGCTCTTAACCTAACGTATATGAATTGTTGTCTGTAGTCATATTTTTGGCAAAAATGTGTTTGTGTGTGTGTATGTACTTAAGCACACACTCCTGGGTAGAGATTCCTTCCTTTCATGAACTTCTCAGAGGGATCTTTGACCCCCCCCAAAACAGTGGTGATAACTGACAAGTCTACAATAAAGGGACAGGTTTTTTCCTATGTTCTCAAGAGGAGTAATTCTTTAGCATCCCTACATCTATGACACAGAGTAAAAATTTGTATGTAGTAGTTTTAATTCATATGTACTGAAATCGGGTTGCTAAAGGGAACAAATGGATGTACCCAAATCACCCAAAAGGCAACAGTGTCAAACACAAAAGCCACATAAAAAAAAAATCCTTCTCCAATGGACTAACCAGGAGCATGCAGTTTTTCAGCTGTGAGCAATTGGCTACTGATAACCTTGTTCATTAACAAACCAAGCAGCTGTTCAGATCTGCAGAAAAGCCCCCATGTTGTCCCTAAATACTCCAGTACAAAATCAGTGTAAACCAATTAAGTTACACAATGGGAAAAAGATCAGATGTGTAACTGACGCTTCACTTAACCTCAGCCTACCCTTCTTTTAGATTTCAATCCTCAACCTCCAGAAAATGATAAATTTTTACATCAAACTCCAATAAATGTTCCAGAGTAAATTCTACTATTTAAAGAGGAACATATTTTAGAAATCTAAAATTTTGGGGGGCTACTTGAACTTTAATTATTTTTTACACTGAAAAAAATAAATCAGTGACTGGAAGGAATCTGTGGTCCAAGAGATTTTATTATTTATGTTAAGAAATACTGTTTGCACTTACAAAGTTGTCAATTATCTGTGGAAGAAATGGTGGAGGTATTATTTTCAAATTATACTATTGTAATTGAATCAAACTGTCAAGATGTACTTAGTACACTTAAGATACGTCAACAAGAAATCTAAATTAAGATTTTAAGGGTGTGGCAAATTTCACACACAAAATTATACACATTTATATTTTTCACACAAATGGAGTAAAGCATATGGTCTACCTCAGCCTTTGTAGCTATTAGCATTTTGAAATAATTTATCTCAAAACTCATTGTGCGAGAGTTGAAATGATTTTACCTATAGCTTCTTAGTTCATCTTTATAATCTATTACTTCCTTTTGTTTGGATAGTATCAAAATTGTGGTAAATATTAATCTTAAAATTACAGAAATTTCAGAACTTCAAACGATTCTCAAGGTCCTTGGATCCAACTCCTTTATTTTACTTCCTCAATAAAAACTCATTAGGAAAATAATCCTGTTTTTCACATTCATTTCTAAAGGGAACACAGATTTCTATGCTCTGTCACCCAGCCCAGTTCTCTCAGTGAAAGGAATGACCTTGAATTGAACTGTAGAAAGTACATGGAAGAAAAGTTTACTGAAAAAGTTTAGTAAGGATACAGGAGATTAATGCATATATTTGTGTTGGACACCCTTTCCTGTGCCGCATATTCAAAGTGATGGGATCATGTTATTTATTATATTTTTCAGATCATTTGCAATGTTAATTTATATGAGTTTGATATTGCTTTTGTCTTTTAGTTATGTGTTATTCTGAGAAATCCCTGGGGAAGCAGAGGATTTATATGCTTTGTGTACACGTTCTGCAGACTAAGCGCTCTGGCATAATTATTTTTGGCACTCGCTAACTGATTAAAACATCCAATTTAACTCATGATCAGTAAGATTAAACCTTTTTAATATACCTCAAAAGTAAATTATCATTTACTACTCAAACATCCCCTTCTGCACATGTCCTCAATAAAGCTTTTCTTTTTTCGTTAATGTACCTTTTAACGAGGATTCTCTTTTATTCCTTCCTTTGGGCAAAACTGCCTTATCCTTTATAGAGAGGTAGGAACAAAGATGAGATGGGGGCCGACTAAATAAATACATGGAGTTTTAATGTGATACCAATTACCAGCCTTCATTTTTGTTGTATTTTGTAAAGAATCTGCTGTTCAAGAAAACATGTCCCTGCTTTGGGTTTACTTGATGTACAGACAAATGGGAACAGTTAGAAAGAAATAATATTTGAAAAAAATCGTTCATGTGACTTGGCAAAAAATCTGTCTTTTGTTTAATTTTACATTAGTTGCTTTGTAAAACTTAAGTGTTGCGTTTCAGTTTTGCAGTGCAACCCATTTGGCGGAATATCCAAAACACATTTCAACCTTACAGAATTTGTAGGGAAAAAATGTTCCCAAGGATTAATAAGTGTGATATAGTCTTGAATTAGAATAATTGCAGTTTGCAGGTCCTCTTCCTGCTGAGGACTCTTGCAGTGGATCATCCCTGTAATGGGAGATGTGGAAAGCAGAATGCTCTAGGTAACATGCCTTGGTTAAGTTAGGGCCCCATGGAGCTTGAAAACAGTCACAGGTGTAAACACCTCACACACTGAGGGAGGTAGGGGGGAGGAGAAGATCAGATTAGTAGAATCCTCCTGCATGGATGCTCGAGTGTTATTGTGTACAAATGTTGTGGTTACTGCCTTTTATGCATAGGATTAACATCAAATGAAACAAGAATTATGGAGTAGGGCTTTAGATAGAAAATAGGTCAAGTCAATGCAATAAATATCCTGTCAGAATTTTGATCCAGATTTACAAATACTTCACCAGATTGCTAATAAGCCTGTAGCCCAGCATGTAAATGTTTGAACAGTATGAAAAATGCTTCTGAGTTAAACAACACTACTATGCCCCAAATAGGTTGAACTGCTGAAATGTCATAAACCAAGCAGAAGGGAGACCTGTCTGGAATGTGTGGTAGATAGAACAAAAACACTGCCAAAGGTGGTTTCCTAAATTGTTAGGAAATCAAAATCTCAAAATGAGTAAGTCTAGTAGTTGATTACACAAATTCTAAGAACTAGAAGAAACAGGCTTACAAACTTTGTATAGATTTCCCATTCTTGGATCTAGAAGTGTTGGAGTCTTCTGAAAATACCAAGGGAAAAAAAATGACCACTCCTAACAATATCCTTAAAGTTACCATATCCATAGAGTGGTCTCCATGCCAAGATGTATTCTGGACATGGGAATATTTTGAGGAGCCACTAATAAATGCGATTTTTTTTTTTTATTAGGCGTGTGTGTGCCAGCCCCCTGGACCTTAGGGGCTGCACATAGGCATAAGCTTGGTGGGCAAATATTTTCTCCATCTCACATAAAATTAGAGACTAAATTGCTTTTGAAGTCCAACATATGATTCCCTAGGTTAGTGTATTAGTTTCAACAGTTATTAAACCTTGCATAAGACCGGTCACATTTCCCTTGTACCACAGTACCTAATTTATGGTCTTGATTTTTTTTCCCCCTAACTTTTTGGCCAAATATGACACTGAAGACCACAAGTAAAACATTTGGTTAAAAAGTGAAAACAATAATAATAAATGTTCTATTTTTTCTCCTCTGGTTCTAGCAGCAATTATACCAAGTTTCTAGTATATTTACTTGTTGCTAATTGATGAAATAATAATGGGCATTCTTTTCTATTAAGAAGCAAGTTCAATTATTGATCCCACCATCTGTAAAAAGGCAATATTCTATCACTTTCCAAGTGTGATTTATTTTTAACTAAGAATGAAAAAACTTTGAACATGGGAGAGGGTAAGCTTGTTGTGCTTAAATTTTCATAAATTGGCAACTTTGGGCACAGATTCTAAAGACAGAACAAGAATAAATGTCTCAAGCCTTGGTTGTTAGGGTCTGATCATGAGCGTTGTGGTGTAGAATTCATGGATTATTCATGTGTAATTACAGATAGCTATTGTGCTCCTTTAAATCATCCCGATGGCCCATTATGGCCCATAACAACTGAAATAGCAATTGTCATAGTAAGGTTTGGGCTCTGTCACAGAGTGTGGACTCTAATCAATAATGATGAATGGTAAAATTTTACATCAAGCAGTCCAAAGTCTGGTTGGCCCCCTCCATAAATCTGTACAAACACTAAGCAGAGCAGCTGCAGGGTCTGGAAATTTAAAAGCCAACACTAGCCTTACCCCCTACATGCATTTACCTCTGTAAAAGTTAAAAAAAAAAAAAAAATGGGGGGGAGGAGGGAGAAAAGGAAATGCTCAATATATCATTTCTAATAATTCACATGCTGTTAGAAGAATTTTCCCTCTATTTAAATAGGAGTGAACCCTAGGTTGTTTTCAAGGTCAATTTCAGGTGAAAGGGGGGTCATCTAAAGGTCACTTCAGCTCCCATGCAGGTCAATAACACCTCTTCACTTCCACAGCAGACAAGCACTCACACCCAATCAATCCACCAATGCTGCTGCGGCACCCAGCGTAATGAACAGTGAATAAATGTAGCCTATCATCACAAAACATGCTTTTTAAGTACCTTTCCTTTTCATGTAAAACCTCTCGCTGTCAAATTCTACATTCACTCATCCAGCAGTGAGTAGCAAAAGTGAGAAATCAGACTCTCATTGGGGTTGGTAAAAGGTCACAGCTGACAGACATGGAGGTTAAACTGCCGAGTTAAAATACTGTTCATTACCCACGGCAGCTTTTTGCTAACTACACTTCTTTGTGTTATAGTCAAGCAGTACATCAATATGCCCCTCCTCTTAATTTATTAGCAATTGTTGAATTGTGTGGGGTAGGGGCTAAAAGAGAAATTGATGGCTTATATGTGGCATACATATGTCTGTATCTGTATCTACCTATTTTACTTTTGCTTTTTGAATACTTCTAATTCCTTATCTATTTTAATACTTAGTACTCTGTGCAGCATTGTGTCTACTTGAGATGCACCCTAATGATTCAGGAAACATAATTCCTAAGATCATAAGAGACTGGGTAATCTGAATTCCAAAAGCCCGGGGTCCGTTGTTTGAAGATTGTTTTTATTCAGGTATCTTTTTTCTTAAATGAATTGTGTATGAGACATTTTGATTTTTTTCTCAAAAAAACCCTGATTAAATATATAAGACCTTGTAATTTCCATCAAAACATGCAAAAAAATGCATGTTAAATGTACATGGTTTTCAAAATTCATTTTCTTAAAAACTGGAAGATAGTCTTATGCTGACAAGGTTAGCACCTATCAAACACATTGTCAGTCTAGAATATAATCTGTTACTTTTTCAGAGAAGTGTGTAATACCTGTATTTTTTCCCCTAATTCTGATGTAGTCAAAGGAGCCTTTAAAAGCGGTGAGTAATCACTGGAGTTGAAGTGGAAACAGTACTTTTTCTGAAGTCAGTTGACTAAATGAAATGGTTTGGTGTGAAATCTGAATGGATTAGAACAATTTTCCAAAAATGAAATTTCACTCTTTAATTAATACGTAGGTGGAATTCCCTTTATTGAAACACAGAGGCTTTGTATTTAAAGATACCAATATGAAAACAAGTTGTAGAGTGTTACAATGCAAAATCACAAATCATGAATAAAATAAAGGTTTATTTACATGCTCTCTACAACAATAACTTAACTCAACAAAATTATCATTATCTATTTACATCTTTAAAAAAATGCATTTTGAGATTTATTCTAGAAAAATATATCTTTTTCCCCCTCCCGTATGCCTTCCCTCTCAGTGGGACTGAAAATAAAATGTTATGACTTAAATCACAAGAGGCTAACATCATTTTTAGCAACAAGGGCTGCATAATTTCAAGACTATGAGTGAGTGGCTGACTTTAACTAAAATGTTTCAGTTCTCTGCGTATATAGGTACATAAATAATTCAGAATTAATCCCTGCAGAGGGGACAATGGGAATCGTAAATTATCCATGTGCCGTCCTCAACATTAGAGGCAATGAACCTATAGTAACAAACTATGAGTGTTACTCATTACATACATTTCACAGACACCTTAACCTTTTGAATATTAATTTCCCTCTGCAGCTTGTAGCTAGGCAGATCATTTTTTTAATTTTCCTTCCCACTCTTCTTGCCTTCATTTCGTTCTCTCACAAAATCTCCCAAACCGTAGTTAAGCCACAGCTAAGAGTGGATGTATTGGAATACATTGATTTGTTATAGAAAGGGTGTTTTTTTTTTTTTTTTTTTTTTTAAGCTGAATGTTATTCTGTAAAAACCCCTTACTATCACATGTAGCCTTTCTGTAGAATGTAAGGCGAGGTCCATCAGTCAGGCTGTTTTTGTAAAGATAAATGGGGTTGCAAATCTGGGCCAATCTGACTCCACTGTGGTTGGCAATGTCCTTTGAATTTCATAAATATGTATTATACTTTTTTAAGCTAAAAGGATACTGCAGAATTGTCAAAATTTTCATTTGGAGGTGAAAATAAAGTTAAAAAAAGAGATATGATAAATCCTAATTATAAAATTTATTAAATTATAAAATTTAACTTAGGGAGTTTATTTTTTAAAAAAGACTTAGATGGAACAATGGGTAGTTTCACTTTTGTCTCTAAATTAAACTTCCAGTTAAAAATACTCCAATTAGCTTTAGAACTCTTATTTTGAATAACATAGAGATTAAAGAAAGATTTCTTCCTAGTCTAATTCATTATGCCCCATTCCTGTTTATTAGATAAAATAAATCAAAATGTTTATCATAAATTTTTATGAAAAATAAAATTTTAAGATAATTACAAATATTTATAAGGATATACATAAATATAGGCACACATGCATATATGTATTATACATGTATGCATATAAATTGATGTGAACAGTATTATAAATCTCTGCATTTAACTGAACTATACATCATAGGAAGGGGTGCCAACAGATATGGCTGGAGTGAAGTTCAACAGAATCCTTGTGCACCAAGCTCTTCAGAGTTTTCCACATGTTTTTCCTCAGCATAGTTGCATGGCTTACTCCCCCCTCTCTTTAAGGTTTTTTTTTTTTTTAAGATTTTTATTTATCTGACAGAGAAAGACAGCATGAGAGGGAACACAAGCAGGAACACAAGCAGGGGGAGTGGGAGAGGGAGAGGCAGGCTTCCCGCTGAGCAGGGAGCCCGATGTGGGGCTCGATCCCAGGACCCTGGGATCATGATCTGAGCCAAAGGCAGACACTTAACGACTGAGCCACCCGGGCACCCCTCTTTAAGGTCTTTAATTACCTCTCTATACCTTCCATTAGTGCCTAATTTAAAATTACAAACCCACCAATATCCATGATCTCTCTGTTTTGTTTCCTTCCTTTATCTCTGAAACTCTTGTAGCTCTGACATAATAGATAATGTGCTCTTTTATAGACTTATGTCCAGACTGGAAAATTTTTGAGGATAGGAACTTTTGTGGATTTTGTTCACTGCAGTATCCTGAATGCCTGAGAGATAGTAGGAGCTCAATAAAGATGCTGAAGAAATGAAACATGGTAGTAAATTTTAGGTGTCAAGAACTATTTGAGAATCACTCTAGTCCCAGTACAGGTGACTAATGGGGCAAATCATGACATGAATCTAAGGCAACATTGCCTTCTCTTTCCGTGGCATCCCCTGCACCTTGTACAAAACCTTACCTTTGGGCATCCATTGCTTTTGGACTCTCCCTGCAACTGCTTTTATTGACATTCAAACTTGCTCTCACTAAAAGTCTGCTATCATTCACTGACAAATTACATTGTACATGTTAATTTGTTCCACAAAATGCATTTGCATTTTTAAGACTTGTGCTATACAGTTAAAGGATTTGTTTTCTATGAAACAAACAAAAATTGCCTCTACAAACAGTAGAGGCAATTAAGTTAGATGTAGTACCTTTTTTTTGTTTGGTTTAATGGACTTTTGATTTTAGATCTTCAATTCATGTTATATAAATTTCCATTCCTCTCACCTATATATAAATTTCCATTCCTCTCACCTGCCTATGGTTCATTTAAATTCCCTGGGGGCTGGGGTGTGGCCAACAGGTGCTCACTTATTTGTGCACACACACACACTTTTTCATGGGAGGGAAGTAACTAATTCTTTGTATTTTATATTTTTTAATTTTTAAAAATTTTATTATGTTATGTTCATCACCATACATTACATCATTAGTTTTTGAGGTAGTGTTCCATGATTCATTGTTTGTGTATAACACCCAGTGCTCCATGCAGTATGTGCCCTCTTTAATACCCATCACCAGGGTAACCCATCCCCCCACCCCCCCCCCAGAACCCTCAGTTTGTTTCTCAGAGTCCACAGTCTCTCATGGTTCGTCTCCCCCTCTGATCCCCCCCCTTCATTTTTCCCTTCCTACTATCTTCTTTTTTTTAACATATAATGAATTATTTGTTTCAGAGGTACAGGTCTGTGATTCAATAGTCTTACACAATTCACAGTGCTCACCATAGCACATACCTTCCCCAATGTATTTTGAATCCTTTGTAACAAATTTTATTTTTTAAAAAGCAGACATTTTTTTCTCTAAAGTCCAAAGGGTTCTTTGAATTTATTGAATATCTGGATTTAGATTTTACTTTGGAGATGGTATTTGTAGTTGTTAAGAAAATCAAAGAAAGAACTTGATCTCAGGCCATCTGCCCCCAGTTTTACCCCAGGAGAGCATTGGCTGTTTTTGTAGGATTGAGTCATAAATTTTATCCTATCATTTTGGCATCAATGATATTGGTATAAAATAATGATTAGGAAATCACAGTTCATAAAAATAACATATGGACTCTTTTGTAACTCAATTTTTATGAACAAACCACAGTTGAAGCTATAGGGTCTGATTAAACTGTTGTTCACCATATTTATGTGGGATTGTGAAAGCAAGGACCCAACACATAAGTAAATCACAGCTTTTTTTATAACAAGTTGTATGTTGTTTGAGTATATTTTTTCGAGACATACCCTTTTTGGTAACCCAATCCTTTGTGCGTTGAGCAGAAGTGCTTATCATTTAGTGAAGAATGGCTGTGTTGTAGCAGGAATGAATATCAGTACTTAATTATAGTTGCGTACGAAGCAAAACATTTTAATTTTCTGTACCTGAACGTAGGTTCTACTTTAGGTCTAAATTGGAAGATAATATTAGCCATTCCAGGTGTTCTTTATCCATTCCTGTGGGTAGAAACCTACACTGCTGGGGGTTGTACCGTAGCAAGGCTTTGGGGGTGATGATGGGTATCTTGCTCACCACCATTGACATCACCTACACTGGCATCTGCAGGGGCATCTCGTTACCTAAAGAATTTGGCTTTCAGACCAAGCACATCCCTCCTGTATTCTTCTCTTCTGAACCTACATGACCTCTCTTTCTCTCCGAACTCCTTAAAGACCTCGTTCATGCATAGGACATTGCAATTTATTTGACTCTCTCTGGGGCCACAGGAAGCTTGTAGCTTTCCCTCTGACTTAGTGGATCATGTTTTGTGTCAGAACCATATGGCTGGACACCCCACTGAGCCATCTTTACTCTCCCTCTCCTGACATCCATGCTGGTTGAGGAGATAACACTAGGCTGATAGAGATTTTCTGATCACTACATTAAATGTGAGCAGTAAGCACCAACCCTCTTTCTCCTTTGGTTTTCCCAAACTCATTTGAACATGGTTCTCCCGTAGTTGCCCCCGCCCCCTGTTTTCCTCTTCTCTTATGAATCTCTTTAAGAGTAGGGCAGTGGATCCTGATTGTAAAACAGAACTTTAGGGTGGAATTACTAGAGTACTTGTAATTATCCTTCATGATGCCATCAAGTTTAGAAAAGACTATTATAGAATAAGCATGTTTATATATCCCAGTTAAGGTGCATTATTATTGATAATTTTTTACCCCACAATGGGATATGTGGTATTGGGACATTTGCTTCAGTTTGGAGCAGTGGAGAACAGAGTACATTCTCTTTCTGTAGAAAATAATGAGAGCAGGGGAAAAGCAGACTTCTCTGTAGCTTATCTTGACACACTCTTGAGGAGTACAGAGTAGGGGTAGTTGATTTTAAAGTGAGAAAACCAACTCAGAAGGGGTCTGAGTTGTTACTTGATGAGGAGCCAGGTATCCCTAGTGGAAAATAGGTTAGTCTTGCGGAAAGTAGTTTCCTTAATTCCTTGTTTTCTTCAAGCCGCCATTTCTAATGGTAGCCAGACTATGGTTTAGCAGGCACATATCTTCTTTGGAAACATGAATGTTTACATTCTCGTAATTTCAACCTCATTCTGCAGGGAAAGAAAGGAATTAGTGAACATGTGTCCTAGTTATTCACTTTTATCATTTTTACTCCCCAGACCCAAAATATATGAATATAGTGCTGGAGGGCCATTTTAGTACTTTCCTTTAAAAGTTAAGAACAAAAAGAGGAAACAAGGTGGGTTTTTTTTGTTTTTGTTTTTGTCTTGCTGTTAGTGACCGTCTGTAAACAAAAGATTCCGTTGTATTGTTGCAACATCTTCATAGTGAATTCAAACTGAGCGATCCTATTCAACCAGGTAAGTCTTGCAAGTGGACCTGAAGGAGTGAAAAACTGCAATGTCTTTTTCAAAATTAAAGTTGGAGTGTGTAGTAATATCAAATTGTTAAATTTTGTGTTCACATTTAAATCAATTCCATTTCTATGAAAAGGACAACCAGGGTAGTTTAGAATCTAAAATGAGATCATGTTGCCAAAGAACTCTTCCTGTGTGTGGTGTGGAATGAATAACCAGCCTTCTAGACTTTTTTAGTACTTAGTACACAGTAAACGTGAAATAAATGCTTGCTGAATCACTTTAGGAAACCATCTCTCCTTATACCCATAAGTGCTCACAAATTATTTCTTCCTGAAGGATTTTAGATCAGTCTCTAAGGACATACCATCCTTAGCAATATAGTTTATTGGTTTAAAACATGATAATGTAATATAATAAGAGTATGTGATAATCTACAAGTAGCTGACAGAGAATTAACATAACTAGCTATACATTAACTTTTTTGAGAGTTACATGAATAGATATAAGAAAGTATGTAATGAGACCATGAAGCTACTATGCATCTGAAGATGAAGGTGGTGCCATAGAGATGAAAAAAAATTTAAAAATGCAGAGTCTGGTGACATCAAAGAAATTGTTTGCTTATTTCTTAATTTTGGTGTTCCCAATTTTTACTGTTCCCATTTAGAGGCTACACAATGGCTACCATCAACTACTTAAAACTTAAATGTTCATCCTGTGAAAATAAATATCTGAATTATGCTATTGTAGGGAAATATAAATTAACATACTAAATTAGCAAAATAATAGTTATTGCAGTCAAATGCTCTACCACTGAGCTATACCCCCAAAATAATAGTTATTGGATCATTAATTGTAGCTATGGAAAATCTAGGCATTGATCAAAGTACCCTTTTCTTTACTTATGTAATTGTTAAAATAAAACTGCTCAAATGAAAATTATTTTGCAATGCAAAGCAAATCTAGATGGTGCTTTCAACATATCAATGCTTTTTTAATATAACAAATAATATTACTTATAATGTTATAATGTATTTTGAGATAATGTTACATAAAAACTTCTTAGTGAAATTAATGAAAATATACATTCTTTTAAAAATCAACTTTTTAAAAAAACTAATCTTAAACAATTTTATAGTTGTGACATACAACCATTAGGGTATTTCTAGAAGTGATATTATACTTAACACCCAACTTTGCCTTTCTCCACTTTTACACTTATAATCTTGTGTTCTACCATGATCAGTGTCCCCAAGGCTATTGCTTCTCTGCGATGGTATTTCTAGGAATGACCTTATAACATTATCAGAAATATTGCTGCCAACTCTGATAATAGTGGGTAGAGAAAGGTCTAGGACCTTATAGTAGGGACTAGGCAAAACTATCAAAAAATGTTAAAATTTAGAGGCTCTGTAGTTTAACTCCTCCATAAACATATACACAGTCACATACATGATTCCAAGAAAATTAACTTCCAGAGGTCAAGTCTATATTATATAAATGATAGTACAATTCATTGAATGATTCCTATGTAAGAAGTTCTCTATACATTTTATATGCCTCAAGGTACTCAGAACCCAGGAGTTTCTCTGAAAATTTAAGACCAAAGATCCACTAATGTAGGCGTTACAGGATATCCACATTGTAATTTTTTTTAGTGCCTGATTTCTGAAGGGCACCACAAGTGCTTTTGAATTCTTTCTTAAAGCTCATGGATAAACTGAATAATTGAAAAATATCTTAAAAAGTTGATGAGTCAACTAGAGAGAACCTGGTGAAAAATGCTCATCTACTCAACATTTTCCATAATGAGCCTTGATCAAAAAATTGAAAAAGTAGCAAACAGTATCTGTTTAGGTAATTCTTCAGAGTATCATTCTGTAGATAGAAGAAACCAATGCCAATTTACTGAATAATAAAGGACCCAAGATTAGTTGAAATTTCATTTAAAAATTTGGATTATAACAAATCCTTCAGGCTTAAATTAAGAAACAGTAATGTCCATTTCCATCATGGATTTAGACTACATGTTCCTTTATAGCAGACATTTTATCTTCTTAACGGTTACATCACTGGCATCCAGGATATAGACATTCAGTTCATATCAACTGAACTGATGAGTGACTAAATGAGTGAATGATTGAAAAAAGGAGCTGAAATACTTTTTCAGTTTGTCATCAAGTTATAAGTACTTTACAGTTTCGCCTAGCAGAGCACATTCTATTATAGAACATAAT
This sequence comes from Neomonachus schauinslandi, assembly GCF_002201575.2. Taxonomy (NCBI): domain Eukaryota; kingdom Metazoa; phylum Chordata; class Mammalia; order Carnivora; family Phocidae; genus Neomonachus; species Neomonachus schauinslandi. The sequence goes on along the minus strand of NC_058409.1, from coordinate 68,509,549 downwards.
GTGAGAATAGAATGGGTAAAGATATAATAAATGCAATATTTGTAAGAGGTACTCATTCAAAATAAATCTTTGCCTCAAAGGCAAATACAAGTCAAATTGGTTTTATCTTTTCACAATGGTGTAATTCAGATGTCGACTCTCAAGTGTTTCATTTACTAAGGGGGCATACATTTTTTTAATTTTTCTTAATCTTGCTTTCAATTTATATTGAAATTAAATAGTAGATTTTTATTCAGAAAAACTCTAAGCAAATGGAAAACTATTGTGTAGATATTGTAGTAAAAGAGTGAGAAAAACCTATGCTTGATTATTTTTATTTGTAGTTATGTTAAATGAATTATGTTAAAATAAATCAAGTAAGCCCACTTGACTAGGACTTAAAGATTACGTGATTTTTATTTTTAGAGAAAAAACCCTCATAAACCATAGTCCAATTATTCAATTTTGCTTACTAATTATGGAAACTACTCATTTCTTGGCCTCAAGCAGTAGATGATACATCTCTGAAGGGTGACACAAAATCTGTCACCATCTATGGCTCATTTTATTCAATGTAAATATTTTTGGAAAACAAAAATACATAGTTTAGAAATTCCTACATTCAATGTGGTTGATACATGCACCATTTCTGATTATGTGAGCCTTGGTTCATATCCTCCTTTAGATAAGGTTGTGGGTTATGCTTTTTTTCCCTCTGGGACAGTGAAAAACACAGAAAGACATCAGTTGGAACAAAATTATAAACATGTTTTCTCATAATAAAAGCTGGTGTTTAAGCTATCAATAAAATTAGAATTAAATTGGGCCAATAGCTCATATTTTTAGAACTATCATTTGAGAAATTGTATCTATTTCTTTCCTATATGGCACAAAAGGAATATTGCTGAGTAACAAGTTGAAATAAATCTCCTTCCATGCTTTTTCAAATGTCCTCTGAAGCAGCTAAAGATATAGAGCTGAATTAAACTCTTCAAAAAATGTATTTTAAATAGTTTAAGATTATAGGGGGGATTGATGAGATATGTATGGAATTTTCTCCCTGCATTCATGGGATCCTGTACTAAATATAACTGTTAAAATTTCAAACAAGTTTCATAGCAACCATGACTTATAGGATATGGAGCTCACAAATACCGTTATTGGATGGGAGATAAAGATTTTAGAAAAATTTTCCACTTTAACAATATTAATCTAGAAAAGCTGGCCTTCATTTTTATTTATGGAGTAGTTATTCTTGCCATTTTTAATTCTTCCAGCAGTCCTCACTGCATTGTTTTAAGAGCTTTATGAGAAGTTAGGAGCTTACTAACTTAGCTCATAAAACATATTGTTATATTCTAAAGACAATCACTTATCATGAAAATCATATTTTTCACTTTTTATTTAACTATGTAGACTACTTAACAAGTATGAATTTGAAAGAAACTGATGATAGTGATTCCGTTTATTATTATTGGTGGATAATATTGGAAACAATTTAAAATAATTAAATTCTTAGAATTTTTATCACTCTTCATATATTACTTAAAAAAACATTATTTTTAACTTTTTTTTCTATTTTACCATTTTTCTCCATATGTTATTTTTTTTATGTTATGTTAGTTTTAACTTTTTGAGGAAACTTCATACTGTTTTCCAGAGTCACTGCACCAGTTTGCATTCCCATCAACCCTGCAGGAGGGTTCCCCTTTCTCCACATTCTCACTAACACCTGTTTTCTCTTGTGCTGATTTTAGCCACTTTGACATGTGTGAAGTGATAGCTCATTGTAGTATTGATTTCTATTTCCCTGATGATCAGTGATGTTGAGCATCTTTTCATGTGTCTGTTGGCCACGTGAATGTCTTCTTTGGAAAAAATGTCTATTCATGTCTTCTGCCCATTTTTAAATTGCATCATTTGTTTTTTTTTGGGTGATGAATTGTAGAAGTTCTTTATGTATTTTGGATACTAACCCTTTATCAGATATGTCATTTGAAAATATCTTCTCCCATTTGATAGATTGCCTTTTAGTTTTCTTGATCATTCCCTTCAATGGGCAGAAATTTTATTTTATTTTTTGATGAAGTCCCAATAGTTTATTTTTACTTTTGTTTCCCTTGCCTCAGGAGACATATCTAGTAAGATGTTGCTATGGCCAATGTCAAAGAGGTTACTGCCTGTGTTCTTTTCCAGGATTTTTATGGTTTCATGTCTTACAGTTAGATGTTTATTCCATTTTGAATATTATACTATGTTAACTAACTGGAATTTAAAGAAAAACTTTTAAAAACCCATTATTTGGGCGCCTGGGTGGCTCAGATGGTTAAGTGTCTGCCTTCGGCTCGGGTCATGATCCCAGGGTCCTGGGATCGAGTCCCACATTGGGCTCCCTGCTCCTTGGGAGCCTGCTTCTCCCTCTGCCTCTCTCTCTCTCTCTGTCTCTCATGAATAAATAAATAAAATCTTTAAAAAAAAAAAAACATTATTTTGTGAAATCACAGAGGGCAATATTTTGAGAATCATGTTTAACTTGAAATAATAAATCATTTCAAAGATAGAAATGTGAGATAAAAATTAATAATATTTAAATGATTGGAAGTCAGAAACAAATTCCTGACTGGGTATTTTTAAAAGCAGAAGAACCATCTATTTTTTTAAAAGTTTAGATATTACTAAACTAAAGAGAGAACGTGGATAAATACCAGTCTAATAATTGGGTTGCCTTGTAATGATGCATTCCACAATGTAGTGATAGAAGAGATTCAAGGGCTAGATTCCATGTTTTGTAGAGTATAAACTACAATTACTTATATAATAATCATCCAAATGACTAAACAAATCTTAAATAAAGGGCTATGTATATGTGATTTAAATCACTTAGTGTAATTCTGCCTGCTACCTGTTAGTTGAATTGGATTTCAATGTTTTAACATTAGGTAATGTTAGGTAATTAGGTATTTTAGACCATTTTAAGTCTGATAAAACTGATAGAACATCAGTTAGATTTTTAGTTAAAATTTCCTTTGTTATTTCCTTCTACTTTATATTTCACATAAAACAAAACTTACTGAGCTGAGGGGGTGAAAATAGTAGAAAGATCATACTATTGATATCAGCTGGATCATAAAATAAATGGGTACACATGGGTACATCTCAGTCCTTTGTTGTTTTTGTGCCCTGACTTCATTTTATCTGTAGCATCTATTACTACTTAACATATTCTCTCTCCTCTCACTAGGTTGTGTACTCCCTGGGAATAAGAACTTCATCTTGTATGTTCATTTCTGGATCCTCAGAACCTGGTATGTAGTAGGATTTGAATAAATATTTGTGGAATGGAATAATTGACATAAAAATTTATATAGATGCATTTATGAAAATATCTATGCTCTTACATAAGTCGAAAAGATAGTGACATATATTACTTCCAGTGTTTGCCATAGTATTTCTCCCTTATATTTCCTCTTGTTAGTTTATACTTATTAGTACATGTGGGTGACTTCATAGATTTTTTTCAAAGAAAATATAGATACTATTCTCGAGATACAAAGAACATTAAATTTATAACTAGCTATTTAAAGACTAGAGCAGGGGACAAGAAAAGATACCCCAAACTAAAAAGAATGTATTTTCTTTTCAATAGAATTTTAGTTGGCTGATAATAATTATGCACAAAATGAGACTTATCTCTAGGGTATGTGTTTCCTGTGTGTGGTGGTCCTATAAAGAGCAGCAGGATAACTTTCTTTTCAAAATACAGCCAAGGATTACCTTCAGTCTAGGTATTCCAATGGAGAATAAAATAATTCTTTAGAGTTGAAGAGGAAAGACAAATGCTTAGAGATAGGGAGGTTTGGGACACTAGGGGAAAAAGTAGGGAAAAAAAAAAAAAAAAAACACTTCCATAATTTTAGCTCATTAACTGTATCATTGATATTTAACCCTCATTTATAAATAACCAAAGACTACATACACATAAATATCTTTCCATTAGATTAATTTCTTACACTTTTTGGTATGATCATATATAATTTGCTAGCATTTTGGATGCCATTAGATAATCTTGTCTGAACTTTGATAATAGGTAATGAAACCTTGTAAATTCAGTTTATGGCTGAGACTAAAATCACATATTCTGATTTCACTTCATTTAATAATTAAAAGAAGAAATTTTGCACCTCAGAAAATACAGGTTCCTTAAGAATTCCTTAAGAATTGCTTCCATAAAATAGATACTTAGCTAACAGTAAATGTGTAATAATGATTTTATTGTATGAGAAGTTTGTTTCTTAAAATTGTGCTCCAGTTAAAGAACATTGAAAGTATCCCCAAAATGTAACAGTCTTTTAAAACATAGTTTCAATTAATGTTCTATGAAAAAAAGACATCAGACTATTTTTTCACTAAGTTCACCTAATTCTTTTTACCGAATTAATCAGATATTTTTGTGTCATGAAATATTTCTAAAATTATACACTGGAGGTAATGATAATACTGGAAGTAGACCTTGAATTCTGTGTTTTATAATGAAGTTAAGCATTAAAAAATTGAAGTGGTAATCATTAGCTCTTTCCTTCAATTGTCTGAGCATCTCGACTAAAAGTGATATTTTTACCATAGTTATTTTGACAAATAACTCAATTCTTTTATTCAGTTTGAACATAATTCTTATATAAGCAAATTTGTAAAACTTTTTGTAGCCATATTTCAAATGTAATTTATTGGAGAGAGATGCCATTTTAGAACAGACATCCTCATGTTGCATCCATTTTATTCATAATTTTTAAAGCCCCCACATGGTTAACATACTTGTTCTAGATTTTTTTTTTCTTGCCCTTTATAAGTGAACTGGAGGTCTATGGGACTCAAGCATCCACCCCTTTTGTCAACACACACATTCTAGCTTAAAATACCTATATGATTTATTTAATTTACTGATCATTATTTTTATTGTTTAGATACTGTTTTTCATCAAATTTAGAATTAATATTCCATACATAGCTACTTGGGCATCAATTTCAACCTTTACAACTATTAGCAGAAATACATGTCTTTGAAAATATTGGAAGCAACAAAGTGATGGGGGCCTTCTGTGCTGATTTTTCAGTATTTGACACAAATTTAGCTGACAGATATTTTAATTAAAAAAAAAAAGCTAGAGTAGAAAGTTATTCACCAGGAGGTAAGTGAAGACTACCAGGAATCAGCTAATAACTTGTTCTTCCATTAGACTGAACCTAGGTCAGAAAGGTAAGCATCTAGCTATTATACAGCCAACTTTATATCATTCAAGTCAAGCTTGAAAAAGCAGGTTTCAGATGTTGACTTTTGCTTTCCCCTGATATATGTGATCTTTGGAGGAGAAAAGGACAGCTTTAGGCTCTTGGTGCTGGCATTTTCATGTCTTTCTCAATACCGCAACCATGCTGTGTCCTTTGGAGATGTTCTTTTACTGGACTGCTCCCCAATGAAACTGGGTCTTGAAGTGTCAATGGTATCAAGAGAGATCATAGGATACCCCTCTAAATCTGCCTCTGGTTGATGTCAGTCCTGCTAGCCCTGTGGATTCTGGTCATAGCTGCCAACTTTCTCTTTGAAACTTCTTCCTTTTCATTATGTTTAGGTGCCTCTCAAGTCACCGAGCTTTGGTCCAGACTCAAAATCAAATTTCTTTTTTCTCGTCTCTCCCTGACTGATCTCAGAGATATTACAAAGCACATTAAATCTCCAAAGAGAGACAGCACTTAAAAGTGCTATTTCACTTTTGTGTTAACTCACAAAAGTCAGTATCTCTGACTGATCACCTATGAAAGAACCCTTAAAAAGAACAGTATCACATTAAAAAAAATTTAAAGCATTTTAAACTGCTCTTTGGGGTCTATCTTCTTTTAGACACTTCAACCTGATATAATGGGGGGGGGGTTGGTGGGTGGAAACTTGGTCTAAAAAATAATGATTAGCAAATTTAGGAAATTCTTTAAATTTGGCTGGATACTTTTTGCTTTGTCAGAACTGTCAGTGTGTATATTTTACTTTTGATTTGGCCGGTTCCAATTACTTTATAAGAGTTTCTGTTTTTGAAAAACTGGTTTCTTTTGTTTTTTTCCCTCGGATAAAAGAAGTCATGATAATACTAGAGGTAGACACAGAATTCTGTGTTTTCATAAATATAAAATTAGGAGTATTAATTTAGAAAAGTTATGCCATCTTTCAAAATGTTAGGAAAACTAAACATTACACGATGGTGGGATTTTATCGAAGAGAGGGAGTCAGGTTAATCAGCTTGGCCAGTACATGGAGATGATCTAATATTTGTAATTATGACTTACTGTGCTCTCAGAGCAGAGGATATTAACTTGAACATATTTACCAAGAAGCTTGAACATCTTGCCAAGTAGACAGAACAAAGCTCAGAAAAATCAAGCTGGTTCAACCTTTCCAAAATAGTTTTTATACAATGCTTATACTGTAAAAGTGGAATCTATATAGCTTTAACTAGATCTTATAGCACAGCATGAAATACCAAGCAAAGGTATGTGGTTAATAATCGTTTTTATTATGTCATGGGAAAACTGAATAATTCTCAGTCTCACATACCAGTAAGAATTATCCATTTATATGTGGAATCTAAAACAAACAAACATACACCTCATAGAAAAAGAGATCACATTGATGACTACCAGAAGCAGGGAGTGGAGGAAGGAGGAAGTGGAAGAAAGTCATCAAAAGGTACAAATTTCCACTTATAATAAAATAAATTAGTACTCAGGATGGAATGAGCAACATGATGCCTATAGTTACCACTGCTGTATGATATATATGAATGTTGGTAAGAGAGTAAATCCTGGGAGTTTTCATTACAAGGAGAACACTTTTCTTTCCCCCCCCCCCCCATTTCTTGTATCTATATGAGATGATGGATGTTAACTTACTGTGTTAATCATTTCACAGTGTATGTAAGTCAAATGTTTATGCTATACACCTGAAATTCATATAGTAATGTATATCAATTATATCTCAATAAAACTGGGAAAAAATTTTGCTGAGCTAAATTGGATAGAAGTGTGTATCACATTACTTTTCCCTGCACTTTGCTGTAGTCTGAGGATGCTACGGTAGACACGGACACTGACTCTCCAAATTAAGTGTTAGGTGAATTTTTGATCTACCCAGTGAATGATATTAGAAGATTTTCGAAGAGTGCAACTGTCTTATACTTTTTTGGGCTTAATTTTTATTTCAGAAACCCATCAGGTATTATGTCTACATAAACTCAGTTGATACCCCATACTAAGGACATTCAGATAAAAATGCATGAAGAGTGAGAAAACATTTGCTTTTGTAAATGAATAATCGGATATCAGATGTTTGATTTGTGTTGTCACATGGGATCCATGAGCATATATGTGAAACTATATATCTAGTGTTTCGAATTATGCCTGTGACATTATAGATGCTCAATAAATATTTGTTGAATGCTTGAATAAGAAAAAAAGAATTATCAAGGCCTGGGAAGTAACATACAGATTTGATTCCCATAAAATATTTCTTATGACTTAAATTTCCCAAACTAGGCATCAGAATTTTGGGAACACTTATTTGATTTTAACATTTCCAAATGGTTTGTGTACATGTGCATGTGTATGTGTGATCTTCATTTTCTGGTCTTTGTAAACTAGACATACTGAGAGGAGGAAATCTAGAAACCACATTTTGACGTAACTGGTGCAGTTAATGTGAAAAATCATTGCAAAGTATTACAGCCTCTCAACTAAAATTTTAAGATCACCTTCCACGTGGTAAAAGCAAACTATACTACAAAATATTCTTTCTCCAATAATTTTTATTACTGGCATCAAATAGATATTTCTTTTTGTAATTGATACTTCTTTTTGTTCCCCCTGAGTTTTAAGCAACTGCTAGAACTCTTTATATCTTAAACCTTGAGGCAAAATGCATAAAGGTATTTATATCCTATAGAGTAACTTTTAAACTTTTTATACTTTTGGATGGAATAGATACTATATGTGAATATAAGAACACTTTTAGAGCTTAGTGAGTTCTTATACATTTATATAGTGTGAGGGTTTAGTTTATAATTCAATTTGCTCCAAGTCAGAGCAGTTGACATTTTGATTTCGATTTTCACATATTGAAGTGTTGTTACAAATTCCACTTTCTAGCTTGTTCATTTGCATTGAGTTTTTTTAGATGAACAAGACTGCGCATCATTAAAAGGTTTTCCACATTTTGAGATAACATAAATTCAAATCAAACTTAAATCTATATTCTTAATTTTTAAAAAAATCTATTTGACAGAGAGCATAATGGAGCACAAACATTATTAGTATATCATATTATACATCAATTACAATATTGGTGCCCACTAAATAAATGGTTAATATCTATGGACAAATAATTTATAAGGTTTATAAATACAAAAAATATTTATCTAGTATGCTATTTAAAACATGGATGGGGGCACCTGGATGGCTCAGTCAGTTAAGCGTCCTACTCTTGATTTCTGCTCAGATCATGATCTCAGGGTCATGAGACTGAGTCCCACGTCAGGCTCCATGCACAGCGTGGAGTCTACTTGAGATTCTCTTTCTCCCTTTCCCTTTGTCCCTCTCCCTGCTCTCTCTCTCTAAAATAAATAAATAAAATCTTAAAAAAAAAAACAAAAAACTTACAGCACTCACCTGTATGATGACCATAATGTCAGAAGATATAACCTAAAGTTATATAATTCCTAGCTGGCAGACTGTTTGCTAAGTCTTCAATTTGAAAGATTCATAAAATAAAATGTATTCTTATAGTATTGTCCTGGTTATTCTAAAAGGGAATAAACTTACATCCTATCTAAGATAGCCTTCTTAAATAGTTTACCTTAAATGTATACTTCAAGTTTTGAAAATGTAATTGTTACTGTTTTCAGATACATTGAGTGAACTAATGTGAGCTGATTTTTCTAGCAAAATAATTGTTCTCATTAAAATTAGCATGGTAATAGCTAATATTTTTTGAGCAATTATTACATGTCAGACATTTCCTTATGCATCAACAAGTATAAACTTATTTAATACCCACAGCAGTTCTGTGTGGTAAATACCATCATGAGATCATTTTGAACGTAAGGAAACTGGGTTATAAAGTTGTAGAGAAAATTCCCAAGGTTCCACAGCTCACATAAGTTGGATTCAAAACCAATGCCTTTAATCAATGATCTATATTACCTATAAAATGTTTGCAGGATTTCGCTTCTCTGTCCTGATCTCTATGTCCTTTAGTTTGTGTTGCTTCTCCAGAGGATGGATATTGAGATGAAAGTGAAAATTTTAGTTTATCATTTGGGATTTCTATTATTTTTCTGTTACAAGGTATGGGAGAAAGACAAACTGATTTCATAATTTTTGTTATTTTTTGCAGTTTATTTCATTTCATCAAGATTTTTGATCCTATCTTGACATAGCTTAACTTAAATAGAGACAAGCATGCCCTGGGGAGGAGAGAAAGGTTGGTTGTACACACTTCATGACTGCGTCTATTTTTTCCCTAAGAAGTTGGTGTAAAGAAACAAAACAACCCAAATCTTAAGATAGCTCTTAAAAAACTTTATAAGATATTTTAGTTGAGAAGCTATGTTAAAATATATGAAATATTGGGCTCACCAAATTAATTACTACTTACACTCTTAATATTTGTTGTCACAAGAGCATAGTGTATTACACCCTATGTGATCAAGAGGGAAAAAGCATTATTTCATTATTTCAGTTTAGAAATCTACGAAGGAAGAAGCTGGGCTTGATGAGAACTCAAGATGAACATCAGATCCGGAGGGGAAAAATGCTGAAATAAACAGAAGTTTTTATCAGGTAGTGCATTAAGTTTTATGCAATAAACTAATTAACTAAAAAAAAAAAAAAAAGCAATTTACACAGATGCCCCGTCAAACACTACAGGGGAAGCACAGATGGGACACTATCAAGTAGCATAATGCTCTAGTACTCATTTATAAAATCTGCATAATTCTTCCAAACATCTGAAGCCCTGTAAAGAAACACATGCTAAATTTAAAAAAAATATATATTACTCTAAATTCAAACACTCTTTTACATACTGCAATATATTTGAGTGGGTGAAGTGCTATTTGTGGGTAGTATTTGCTTCGCATTCACTAAAGTTTGGAGATGGAAACAAATGTACACATACAGGGAATTCCCTTGAATAAGCAATATATCTGCCCAATATTGCGATGTACACTGTATTTTCAGCATATTGCTCTACCTAATTGAATCAATATAGAATATCTTGAGTAGTTGAACCATTCACTTGTTTGAAGGTAGGTGTAAAATTCAGGAAACTTTATCTACACTGGAGGAGAGATTTATTTTCTCCTTTTAAATTATTTTGTTTTTCAGGCTTCAAAAGCTCGTTTTATTTAATTCATACTGATGTTGCTTGTGTTATAATGTTTTTTTGGACTGACGTTCAAAGCAAAAGCACCTAAATTTAATAATCACTGCTAAGTGCACCCATGCATTTTCCTCTAATGATATTAGTGGACAAATTTATATTGTTTGCTTTATGTTTATCTTTTAAGGATGTATTTTTGAAAATGACTCTAGTGCCCTAAGCAGTGTGTAGAACAAACATTAACTAAATGCCTGACTCCTCTTTCTCTGGCTTACGCCTTATCTTTTTCTGCAGAGATTCTTGATAGTCCTTTATGATTTTATTTTTTTGCTTTTTTTGTTTTCTTAATGTTATAAGCCAACACATCAAATGCAAGAAGTGAAGTTTTGGGTTAAGGTTGGGGGCAGGGCATGAAAAGCCTCTATGAGCATTGCTTTATTTTTCCCCCAATCTCTCTGCTACCTCTATTATAAAACATACAATATGCAATCTCATTGCCTTTGACCTTATTGGTTTCTCTTTCGCATGGGCAGTAATAATTAATACAGAGCCATTGAGTGATGCGAATATATTCTGCGTTGCATTGTTGAACATGCTAAATAATTTAAAACGCACAGAAGACTCTCTAATGCTTAGTGGGGGAGGCAAAACCATACCCATTTGGAAGGGGCAGGGGGTTGGGGGGTCTTTGCTTTTTTGTTTCTATTGAATGCTTTTCGGCTGTACAGCTGGAAAGGGCATTCCTATAGGACTTTAAAGGCAAAGTAGAAAAATGACATAAAAGCCTTGCTTGGATTTGATTGATGCACTCTCATATTTGAAGTTCACTCAGAGCTTTGTGCTAGAAGGCCTGGGTCACTCTATCCAGCACTCTAATGAGACTGTGTGTGAACACTTCCAGCTTTGTAGGCCTTCCTTTAATCAGAGATTGGAAAACACTCCTGACTGATAGGCTCCAGAATCAGATCTAAACAGAAAATAACATGCTCGATTTGGCCTCTGAAGGTGGGTTGAGCAAATCTTTGTGATGTATTGGAACATTTGCTGAGTGCAAGTGCACGTGGGGTGGTTCCTATTTCTGTCGGCAAATACAAATTTTTCACTCAGCAGGCGTAATCAGAGCTAACTCGAGAGGAGAAATAACAAAAACTCAACAGCCCTTAGCAACTCAGCATGGCATAGAGGGATTTAAGACTTTAGCATTTTATCTCCATCAGTATGAAAATGTATGAGGAAATCTGAACTTTGAAAGTACAAATAAACACATTTAACACGTTGCGAGCCACTGATACCACTGGGTCTTTAGCTGGGCACTTTCAATTCTTCTTCTTTTTTTTTTTAATCAATTGTTTATCAATTTCACCTAAGATTTTCAAATTTCATAAAACTTATTTCCTAACTGGCACCACTTAACTGACTGAGTTCATTTGGATGAGCAAAAAATAATGTAAGTAGTATTTCCTAATGAATTACTAGTACTTAGTGATATTCTGAAGTTTAAAATTTTGTGCTGGATGACAAAAGGTAATGTCATTCACTGATGAGCAAAAATTATCCTCATGCTTCATAAGAAATACTAGAAATCCCTGACAATCACCTTTCAAAGACACCTGAGTCAGAGGCGCTTTTGGAACTCAGTTGTAGAACTTTCTTATACATGTTAAAAAATAATGCAATCGGGGCTCCTGGGTGGCTCAGTCGTTAAGCGTCTGCCTTTGGCTCAGGTCATGGTCCCAAGTCCTGGGATCGAGCCCCACATCGGGCTCCCTGCTCCACGGGAAGTCTGCTTCTCCCTCTCCCACTCCCTCTGCTTGTGTTCCCTCTCTCTCTGTGTCTCTCTCTGTCAAATAAATAAATAAAATCTTAAAAAAAAAAATAATGCAATCATGCAAGTAACTAAGAAGCATTCATGCCCAGTGTTTTATTTACATAAATTTAATATAAGTTCTCATTGTTTTGTGATTTTCTTATCTTTATTAATGTCATTTCTTGGAAACAGTGAAATATCAAAACTTATGGTATCAGTGTTTAATATTGAACCTCATGTCCCTTTGTCATCATGTCTGATATATGAGATCCTTCTTAGAGCAATATATGAGCACTATATACCAATGTTGCCCAAGCATCTATGGTGTTAAAGTTCTGTTAGTAAGGTACTCATGTATTTTATTACCCAAAGTTAGATGCTTTTAGAATGAAAGAGCACTATTATTAATAAGGCCAAGAGAGCAGATATATTATGGATTGTACTGGGAAACCATGACGTACGGTGTCCTACCCACAGGAAACTTCCTACCCACAGGAAACTTTCTGTACATCCTTCTGATGTTGAAGCCTTATTAATAAATCTTAGAAGGATCATTTTACCATACTGAAAATTTTACTTCTCATTTTTCACATACTTAGTAGTCTTGAGTCAGCTTTGTTTCCAACAGCACTCTAAAGATACTTGGCTCGCATTTTATAGATTCCTTGGCAATTAAAATTTTAGATGTAATCTTGTTTGAAAATCCTAAGGAAATGTTAACAAGTGGCAAATACATGCTGCACTTTTTTTTTTATTATTAATATTCAGCCCGACTCCTGGAAGGACCAGAGTGATATGAGTAGTTAAAGGGATACTACGTTTTCTCTGACTTTTGGGCACTGGAATTATCATCTTCATTATGAAAGTGGGCATTGGACATCAAAACAAAGAGTGGGAAACTAACAGAATTCCATAGTCCATATCCTAACTTATGTTCTAACCTCATTCTACCTTTTTTCCTTAATCCCTGGGGATGTTTATTATGAACCCAAAGAAACTGCCAGATTAAATGATTCTGCCTCATAAAGGAGCCAGGGATAGACTGCTGTCAAAATTGTAAATTCTGGGATCAAATATTCTAGGTAAATCTCTCCTTTGACTATTGCCGAGATTTTTTCACTTACTCCCTGGGTCTGTTTTTCAGGATGCAGGTGAATTCTTTGGTTTAAACTAAATTGCGCACTCTCTCTCTCTCTCTCAATCCTTCTCTGCAACAATGTTTAAAAATAATAAACCTGAAATGAAGGATTCTTGTAAACCACATAATCCCTTTGGCTTTTATATTGCATAATTTGCATAAATGTTTGCATGTATATCATAAAATAGCTTATTGAATGAGTAAATAAATAGAACTACAGTAAAAGGTTAATGCAAACATTTCTATATATACTTAAATGAATAATTATACAAACACAAGTTTGTGAATATTTTAATATTTCTTACTAAAGGGTTTTTTGGTTCCAATTGCCATTTATATTAAAAATTAAAAAAGATTATAAGTTATTAAGTATACTCTCTGCAGTTCACTGGTTGGCAAATATTTATAATTCTACATATGCCACTGTTCTTATTTTTGGACTTTTATGTAGTTTTCTGTAAAATATATGTAATTTTCTTTTAACTTGGAAAGAATTAGTAAAACTAAAATTGTTACAAAAGAATCATGCTCGATTGGACTATGAGACTATGGACTCTGAGAGACTATGGACTCTGAGAAACAAACTGAGGGTTCTAGAGGGGAGGGGGTGGGGGGGTGGGTTAGCCCGGTGATGGGTATTAAAGAGGGCACGTTCTGCATGGAGCACTGGGTGTTATACGAAAACAATGGATCGTGGATCACTACACCAAAAACTAATGATGTAATGTATGGTGATTAACATAATAAAATAAAATTAAAAAAAATCATGCTCTCACTAAAATGAGAAAAATATCATGGTGTTTAAGATTTTAGAGAGTATATAGATGGATAAACTTATTTATGCCACGTGCTTCTTTATGGTAAAATTTCAGTATATTTGGGGTTGTTGTCAGGTGGCACATAAACATACTTTAAATGTTGCATGCAATAATCTGGTATGATTATTACTTGGTAAAATATTATAATATTGTTTATATCCTTAACTACTCCTTTTCTACCACATCCAGTCCAAGACTAATCTCTGTCCACTCGACCTTCTAAATAGCTGTCAGACAGAGCTGCTTCTCCCATAGCCTGTCACTGATTTAGTTCAGACCATAGTCTCCGACATGAACTGTTTGCCTCCAGTTTTGTCACTTTTCAATCCATTTCATCCTCACATGGTGAGGATCAGCTTTCTAAAATGCAAATTTTTTATCATTCCCCTGCTTACAACTCTTTGAAAGCCCTCTGCTACTTGAAGATAGAGCTGAACTCCTAACGTTACTAACAACTCTCTATCATGGTCCTTGCTGACCTATCACTCACACCTTTCCTCCAGTGCATGCTCCCGCTCATTTTCCCAAACATTCTCTTTTTTAATCCTTCCCTTTTCTCTTCTATAGTAATTTAATTCTTTCCGTCATTCAGGCCTGTTCTGCCACGCCGCCTGAAAGCCTTCCCTGATTTTTGGAGTCTGGGTTAGGTGTTCCTTCTATGTGCGCCAGTAGTAACCTACACTTACCTTGTGATACTTGTCCATTTATTTATCTGAACTCCTGCTGTACTGTAAGTTTCATAATATTCTTCACCTTCCTTTTCTTATTCACAATGATAAGCCAGATATAAATGTAGTATCTGGTCCCTAGTAGGGTTCAATGTTTTTTTTTTTATTTACTTAATGAAATAACAATCTCTATGAGAACAAGTTGATATTAAAGACATATAGATTTCCCGGAGGGGTAGACGAACCATGAGAGACGATGGACTCTGAAAAACAAACAGGGTTCTAGAGGGGAGGGGGGTGAGAGGATGGGTTAGCCTGGTGATGGGTATTAAAGAGGGCATATACTGAATGGAGCACTGGGTGTTATACGCAAACAATGAATCATGGAACACTTCATCTAAAACTAATGATGTAATGTATGGGGATTAACATAAGAATAAAAAAAATTAATTAATTAAAAAAAAAGAAATTAAAAAAATAATAAAAAAAATAAAGACATATAGATTTCCATCTTGTTACCCACATTTCCTAACACAATTCTATGTAGTGATCTGGCTTCAGTTACATGAAGCAATTTACAAACAAATTCATTATTTGATTTTAAATGTTTAGCCATCTATTCTTGTTATTTTTCTCCTTTATAAGCATAGTCTCACCTCTCTCTCACTTTTTCTCTCTGTCTCTGTCTCTATCTCTGGTCCTGGTTATGTTTCAAAGTAAAATACATCATCAGTAGGTCACAGAACAAAGAGTAGACCTTTTTCATGAAATGTTCTGAACGAATTCCAAAATCTCTGAAAGAAGAATGTTGACACAGATTCTCAGTCTGTATTGGTAGTCATTAACAGAGACATTTGCATTAATGCATAGTTCTACGTAAAGAAAAAAACATAGTTTATGTAAGTTTATTGCTACTTCACTGTGAAGTGAATGTACACTCACTTAGCTATTAATTTTCTATTAAACCATTTTTTTAAGATTTTATTTATTTATTTGAGAGAGAGAGAATGAGAGACAGATAGCAAGAGAGGGAAGAGGGTCAGAGGGAGAAGCAGACCCCCTGCTGAGCAGGGAGCCCGATGTGGGACTCGATCCCGGGACTCCAGGATCATGACCTGAGCTGAAGGCAGTCGCTTAACCAACTGAGCCACCCAGGCGCCCACTATTAAACCATTTTTAAGATCAGGCAGCATATTTTATCTTCTCCCTCTCATACTTCTGGGTCTGAATCTTATGTGTCTGAATGATGTTTAAGGATGGATAAATTAGTTTAATTAATTAAATGTATTAGTTAAATACACTTAACTAATGAATTGATTGTAATATTTTCCTATCTGCAACTGTGACACAATAAAGCTTATGAGAGGAACATATTTAATATATAATAAATAAATGAAACTTATAAAAAAATAAGTATCCCAGATTTCTTCCTTTTTATTCTAATTATTTTCAAATTCGTAAAATAAAATGGACATGGAAGAAATGAAACAGGAATAAAAATCTAGTTATCTTAAAAAGCATAAAGTTAGAAGTAAAGAAAATATCTAAATTCAGGTCAATTTAACTTTAAAAATTAAGAGAAAAAATTCTAAGGGTTAAATAACTCAATTGAAATATAAATAAATAAATACAATACATTTGGTGGGAAAGATCAAGTACCAAACATGTCAAGAGACTTGAGACTAGTCTGCTTCATGTTGGATATACAGTTGACCCTGAGAAAGGGTCACCAACCCCACATGTAGTCAAAAATCCACCTACACCTTCTGACTCCCTAAAACTTGACTACTAATAGTCTACTGTTGACTGGAAGGCTTACCGATAACATATGCAGTTGGTTAACACACATTTTGTACATTATATGCATTCTATATTCTTATAATAAAGTAAGCTAGATGGAAGAAAATGCTAAGAAAATCACAGGAATAGAAATACATTTGCAAAAAAAAAAAAAGAAAATACATTTGCTTATTGAGAAAAAATCCACTTATAAGTGCACCTGCACAGTTCAAACATGTGTTGTTCAAGGGTTGACTATAATTTCCAAGTGTTTTATGTTTACTCATAAGCCCAGTTGCCTTTATCTTTGCTTCTCAATTTTTGACCTGATTTCATGATTTGGAATGTTTTGGTAAAGTTTAATTAATATGGACAGGTGGCTTAGCATTTTCTAACACATGACATCTTTTTTCTGTGATGGGACCACAAGTGGTAAGCAACACATTTCTCTTGAGGGAGCGAAATGGCTCTTGTTCTGACAGTACAAGGGGGAAGCTACATTTACTTGAGCAACTCATATTCCCCTCCAAATTCCATAACCCTAAAGCTGCATAGTCTGAGCTCCAGACGAGTGTGTCCACTGCATTCACACAGTTTGCACTGTTACCCGCAGGTAGAGCATAGAAGATGCATTTGAAGACCAACAACCTTAAGATTTTCCTGAGTAGCCCAATAGTTGGTTTCCATCACAGGCAACGTGGAAACTTAGAGTCAATATATTTAATTCAAGCTCCCTCTGCTTTATTATTTAATCACATAAATAAAAAAATGTTTAAGTATTGCTTCTGTTTGTATAGGTGAAATCATTTTGGAAAAGTCAGGGTTGATCAGCTACTACATCATCCACACAGAGGTTACTTACTAAGATCGAGTGCTTCTTTTCAGTTCCTCTTTAGTTGTGGAAGTCTGACAAATGAAGCTCATTTCTACTAAATGTTTTAAAAAGTGCTTTATGTTTCTTTGTATTTTTATAAAGAAATGACAGTTTCCTAATAGCATTAATAGATATATAGTTTAAAAATGTCCCAAACTGGTTTAGTCTTAAACTAAAAGTTCAAGATGTTTCCAGAGGTCAGACTAATTGTGACTGAAACCTCCCCCCGCTTTTTAAAAAAGCAGCACGATGCAGTAAATCATCCTGATAGTTCTTCAGCAATCATCATGATATGTTTGTTTATTTACATATCATGCTGTTTGAGATGAGATAGCTTATTACAAAGAGAACTTGATATTTGGATGGTAAAGTAGTAGAAATTGGTATCAGAAAAAATCATTTTTGTTTTTCAGTACTTTGGTTAACTTCTTCTTAGTGTTTTCTTTTTGTAAAACACAATTTATTCTTTAAATCATTAAGCCTTATCTAAAGTGTTTAAGATGAAACAGACAAAAATAAGCTAATAACAAGTGAAATGTTTGCTTACATTTATTTCCTACTAAAATTCTAAACATTTCTCCTTAACTATGTTTTTTTTTTAAGATACACTTTAAGTTTTCTCAGTTTCAGGCAAATTGTGGAAAGCAATTAGATATGATTACAAGGGATAAAAATATATGAGGATAGGACTTATTCAAGTACAAAGGAGCAAAACTGAAGTAAGTCCTTTTCTTTCCAAAGAAAAGAATCTCAATGTTTTTAAATCAAGGGGAAAAAAAAAACCAAAGGTCTAACTACTGTGTAAACTCATTTTAAATGTCATGTCTTATTAGAGCCTAATAATCAGAATGCCTATTTCCCTCTTTTGCTTGAGCTATCAAATTTGTCAAAATTTTATGATAATTCATCCCATCATTCCTTAGACATTTAAATGACAGACAGTCATGGTAAAGGGGGGAAAAGCCTCTCTAATCCTACTCCTCATGTTAAAACTGCCTCCGGAGAGGTTTTAAAAATATTCCATATCATAGCATGTGGAGCAGCTAAACGTCTCAATTCCACTTATGATTCCCTGCCTTTTTGGAAAATGACAATAAATTGGCTACCCACCATTCTTGACCTTTTGACTTTTGAACCATGGCTGACCAAATCTTTGCTGACTTGTTTAAGTCAGTAGCTCTAGTATCTCTTAGATCCTCTCCCAAAGGGTCTGAAGCTTTCTCTCTCCTGAACGGGTAAGCTCCCCCTCTAGCGTTCACTGCTCATCAGATTATTCCTCCAACAAATAAGGGAACTGCCCGGTTTTGGGCTCCCCACAGACAGACATAGCTTGGAGTGACATTTATAAGTGTTTAATGGCACAAAGAGGAAAAGGTAAGCATGAATTCTACATTTTAAAATATGTTCTTTCCTTTCAACAGCATCCCAACTATTTGGCTCTGGAAATCTAGGAAATGCTGTTTCGTGTTCCTTGCAGGCAGAATGTAGGCTGAATAGATGGGATGATTTTGGAAGCTATAAGATGACCTGGTAAAAACGATCCTTTCTGTTGAGAGATTTGAAGCCTTGTTACAAATAAGTGACTTTTTATTGAAAGCTGACAACCCAGGACCTCTTTATTTGCAGACCAACTACCAATAGAGGAGCAGGATTGGGGAGTACAGAGGGCTAGAGGCTCCAGTTTTTTTTTTTTTTTTTTCTTTTCAAGAATTTTGAGAAAGACCAGCAAAAGAATTAAAACCCCTCCATTTGCTGTTACAAAGAGCTTAGGTAAATAAGGTTCCGTATACTGTAAGGCTTATTCTTACTATATCTGGAGCAGAACCACTGAAAAAAAGTACAATGGATATTGGTGATAGTTTTAAAGTGTGTTGGTCTCAGAGGTTAAAAGTTCAGCCTCTTCATTAAATCTAGTGTTGAAACTTCAGTGAGACATAATCCAGAATTTATCATGAAGTTGAAAGTAAGAGAAAGAAAGGAAAAGAAAAGAAAAGAAAGATCAAACAAAACAAGGGAAAAAATAAAAAGAAAATCTGAAATAGTCCTGAAAAACTCTGCCGTTGGTTACCAAACTAATATCTAGAAGGCTTATTTATTTTTAATTATGGCACATAATGTTAAATTAAAAAACAAAAACAAGCTAGAAAGCATACACCAAAATTTTTGAAGAAGGCCCAAAGAATCCTACTTAAGTGATTGTTTCAAAATTTGTTTCAAAGGATAGGATATGTCATGGAATAAATCATATAGTTCATTTAAAATTCAGGTTAGAAATAGCATGATATTAAATTAGCTTTGGTGTTAATCGTCTGAATTTTGAGGAATAATGGAAGCCGTCAAACAATATTTTTCTTAATATCGTGATTCTAAAAACATGGTTGGTTAGTATTATTCTTGTATTACAAGTTAACATACATTTCTTACTGTCAGTACTAAGAATTTTAAAACTGATGATAAATAAAGATGACCTCCTAAACTCAAGAGAGAAACTTCCTTTTAAAGTGTTCTGTTTTCATATTCACGATCAAATAATCACTATTACCCTCGTTATCACTCAGCATGTATCAAGTACCTATAAATTATATAAAATATACATCCCGTGAGAACACAACTTACATTTTGTCATGGTGTTTTGATCTAATAAATACGTTAAGATATTTTCTAAAGTAAAGTAAAGCATTCCTTAAAAATATTCCTTCCTTTGTTGTTGTTGTTTTTCTCTTTACTGGGTCATTTTGACTAGATTGCTTAATATAGCAGCAAAAGAATAATGCCGTCAAGCCCTGCAATGTTAGACCATCTTAAGTTTTTCCTATTTTCAATTTTCCTGGTTCTGTGTTTTATTAAATTCCATTTTAGAGCTCTCTTTTAAAGTTGACTCAAGGGTCTTCTTAAAAAGATCACCCTTCGTGAACTGATAGGATCAGGTGAGTAAGGCCTATCTTTGATCCACAGGAGCCCCTTTGAAGGTTAGAGTCCTAGTATGGTCCATGGGTCCATTTAGTTTTGAACTTCTTGGATGAGACTGATAACACAGAGGATGATCATTTCCACTGAGCTGAGGGTTCGCCAGGTGGACACTCTGCTCTGAACTGGACTGAGATCACACACACTTCTCTCTGCACAGTTGTTTGACAGGAATATCCATCAATCATATGTCTCATACTAGATTGCATTATAAGGCACACGGAATTAATTGAAGGCCAGCACAAATATATTACCATCTTTAATTTTTTGTTGTTGTTTTAGATGGTTCTCTAAGCCACTGGTTTAGGTAAATTTCAAACCATCAATAAAATTCCAAAGTAAATAGAGTACCATATATTACAGGAAAACTGAATTTTATGACATTTCTGTAGCTTAAGTTTAAATGTACAAAATTTACATCAAAATTTCTAGTATAAAGGAGGTCATGAGTTAGCTTGACTGATTTTTAATTACTAAAGATTATATAGCATTGCAAAGAATAGATGAAGGGGCTCCTGTTTATCAAAGTGGTTATAAAAAAACACACAGAAAAATATGGAAAACAACAAAAATAAAAGCATGAAAT
Organism: Neomonachus schauinslandi; assembly: GCF_002201575.2. Classification (NCBI taxonomy): domain Eukaryota; kingdom Metazoa; phylum Chordata; class Mammalia; order Carnivora; family Phocidae; genus Neomonachus; species Neomonachus schauinslandi. Next base: position 68,488,514 of record NC_058409.1, on the reverse strand, counting down.
AAAGTTAACTACACAGAACCTAAGGGTCCTGGTAGTTTGGAACGACTTACAATAAGATTATGAAATATAAGAACCATAAGGGACCTTATAGATGATCTCATCTACTTTTCTTATTTGCCAAATCTCAGATTCAGGAAAACTTAGAAAAATAAGTTGCTTACTTAATATTATGTGGCTACAAAATGGAGAACAAAGCATCGGATCCTGATCTTGGGGCTTCAATTACAGTGCTCTTTTTTTACCAAGGGAGCTTTGGTCATGCCCTGGGGGGGACAGGGGTGGTTTTACAGAAATAGAAAGAAAGACATTTTTGGACAGTTTGGAATAGGTGGGAGTTAGTCAAGTAGTTGGGAAATATTTAGAGAGGGCGCAAGTTAAATGTTTGATGGGAGTAAAACGTACTTGTTACACTCTTAAAACTCATGATCTTGGAATTTACCTTCACTAAGATAACAACTAGTAAGATACAATTTGTTATTGAGACTGGGAATAAAAGAATAAATGATGGTTGACTGAACCATATACTCTGTAACAAATATATTAGAAATGTTTATCAACTATGTACTTACTCATTAGGTCTCTATAATAAATCCACAGTCCTGGGCCCTGGAAAAGGCATAAGCATGGTTCTTATGAGTTACGATGGAAACTTTGGTCAAGTGGGCTCATTTATTTTTAGAAGAAACTGTGCATTCATTGATTAATCAGCAGCCATTCCAGTGGTGATGAGAGAAAACTGCTACAGGACTTTGGGACACAAGAAAGAAAGGAAGGTGCTGGTTTTGAAAGGAGTGTAAGTAGGAAAAAGTCTAGATTTAGTTAAAAGAAAATGATCATAATGGAGTATAGATGACACCTTTCAGAGTTGGAAATCAGCAAGGAAACAAGGAGGGACATTTACCTGCAGGGACAGGTAGCTTCAAAATGTGGTTCACTGTTCTCATTGTGCTGCTGAAGTTCTTGAACTAAATAAGAAACAAGAGTATTGTTGACATTTACATTTAAGACAAAACTTGCAAATTGCAGATTGTTCTTTAGTGTAAGTGCAAAGAACATATACATTAAACATGAATCAAATTGCTTAGAATCAGTTTTTTTTTATTGTTATGTTAGTCACCATACATTACATCATTAGTTTTTGTTGCAGTGTTCCGTGATGCATTCTTTTCATATAACATCCAGTGCTCCATGCAATACCTGCCCTCCTTAATACCCATCACTGGGCTAACACATCCCCAACCCCCGTCCCCTCTAAAGCCCTCAGTTTGTTTCTCAGAGTCCGTAGTCTCTCATGGTTCATCTCTCCCTCCAATTCCACCCCCCCCATTTTTCCCTTCCTTCTCCTAATGTCCTCCATGCTATTCCTTATGTTCCACAAATAAGTGAAACCATATGATAATTGACTTTCTCTGCTTGACTTATTTCACTTAGCATAATCTCCTCCAGTCCCATCCATGTTGATGTAAAAGTTGGGTATTCATCCTTTCTGATGGCTGAGTAATATTCTATTGTATATATGGACCACATCTTCTTTGTTCATTCATCTGTTGAAGGGCATCTCAGCTCTTTCCATAGTTTGACTATTGGGGACATTGTTGCTATGAACACTGGGGTGCAGAATCAGTTTTAATTAGTGGAAATTGCTAGTCCACATGGCAAAGAAGTTATCATGGGCATATTGAAATGTGATTATTTTGATCGTCTTACATAACTTCTATTCATTTATAAGAACGCCCATCATTAATAGTCTCCATTCAGAGACCGGCTTTGTTACCCCTGTCCTCCCTTGCTCACTTCCTCCTCGCTCTATTAGGAGCCCAGTTCTTTGCTTTATTTAGATACTAGCCTTTTCCACACCTCAACTATAGATTTCCTCATTCTATTCAGCCAAAAAATAGTCAAAAATGTTGATTATATCTTTCTTTTTGCATCTACATGAATTTGTGTGTCATCCTTGCACAGGGGCCATGCTAATCTTCTCTGTGTCTTTCCAGTGTTAATATGTGAGCTGCCCAAGGGAGTACTTTTTTCTGCATCTATAGTGTGTTCTTCTCTGTGTCTGGCAAATAATAAGCACTCAATGGAAAATTCTTTCTCTCTTTCTTTCTTTCTTTCTTTCTCTTTCTTTCTTTCTTTCTTTCTTTCTTTCTTTCTTTCTTTCTTTCT